>NC_050580.1:195294941-195497441 GCF_011100635.1 Trichosurus vulpecula | reverse complement strand
ATTTTTATATATTATACATTTAAAAGAAACAGCAAGTTGTATATAATAGATTTGCAGTTTCATGTGCATTTCCCCCCTATTCTACTACGCTATGGAAATGCTTGTTTTATTTAAGTTCAGAATAAAAGAAATAAAATTAAAAAAACCCCAATTCTGCCAGACTCACAGTTTGTGGAAATGGCACCATTCTGGTGGTTCCTAATAGGGTGGAGAGGAGGCAAGTCATTGAGTAGAACCTGTGAAGACGAAGGTTTAGGTTTCACATGAGGAAAAACTTCCTGCCAGTTAAAACTATCCAAAAGTAGGAAGGACTGCCTTGGAAGTTAGTGGGTTCCAACTTCATGGAAGTCTTCAAAGCAAAGACCATATGATTATTTTTCATACATGACATACAGTGGGTTGTTTTAGGATGACAGGGTCCAGTCTCTAAAACTGGAAAGGATATCTGAGACCATTTAATAATCTAACCACCTGATTTTACAGATGAGGAAACTAAAGAGGTTAAATGACTTGCCCAAGGTCACACAAATAGTTAGTGTCCAAGGTAGGACTAGAACCCAGGTCTTACGACTTTCTCCCTTCAAACAACCTCTTTTCCCCTTACCTTCAATTTCTGCCCATCTATTAGCTTCTTCCCTATTATCTATATAACCTGTATATCTGTGGAGATGCAATCCCAGAATCTACCAGCTAGTCACCTTTTGGAACTATTATTTCTGGGATAGGCATTATGAAGATTTCTGGGAGAAAGTCATTTGAAGAAGTTGAGCTTAGTCAGGAGTGAGAGTTCATAGTTTGTTCTATATCTTGAGATTATTGGAATATTTTGCATTCAATACAGATCGAACATTATGAGGATTTTACAAAGAGAGAAAGGACTTCTAGTGCCAGAGGTTGTACCCTGGTGAGTGACATAGTAACAGATGAGTTACATTTTGCTACATGTGTATCCTACTTGTTCACCTCACTAATATTGTACTCCAAGACCACTTTCCCATGGATATCATGTGTATTTGTGGGAGACCACTCTGCAGTATTTGGGGAGAATGCTTTGTGCCAATTCTTCCTATTATGCCATCTTAGGAAAGTCTTTTTAAAGAAGTAAATTAATCTACTGGATGCTTATTAATGGGAAGCACATCAGTGGGGGCTCACAAGCTACAGTATTAGATACATAGTTACTTCACAGTTATCCCTAGAATCATGAGAAGAGCAGATTCCTTTAGATTTACACTCTAAGAAAGTTTCCACATATAGTTAAATATTGATAGAAGTACTTTTTGTGATAGCATAGACGTGCAAATAAAGTAGATGCCCATCAGTTGGGAAATGGATGAACAAATTGTTCTGCCCTAAAGATGGCTACCATTTGACACAAATATGTACATATATGTAAAATCATAAAGGTAATGGAATATTACTGTGTTGTTAAGAAACAACCAATGTGATGGTTACAGAGAACATAGAAAGATCTATATAACTGCTACAGAACCAAGAAAACAATAAATACAATGATCATAACAATGTGAACAGAAAAAGACAACATGCAAAATTATTAAAAGTGAATGTTGCAAAATTATTAGAGATATGAGAAAACACTTACCACCCGGCAAGGATGGGAGGTCTACAAGTATTATACAGTTGTACAGACTTTTTTCAATGTATTAATGAATTATGCTGATATTTTCCTCTTTTTCTTTGTCTTTAAAATACTATTTGATATATGGGATATGGGAGGAGGTAGATGGGGAAAATTGTGGGTGAGATGAAAAAAACATCAGTAAAAACTCATTTAAAAAAAAAGTATGAGAAATTCTGAAATGGGAGTTATCTCTAGAGTCTAGAAAACAGCTATGAAGGAAAAATCCAGTTCTTACGAAGGAATCACTCTTTGACCTTTTTCTTGAATGTTTTCCAGAGGGAAGCTGGGTTGGGTCTCTCTCTTCCTCCCACTCCCACCATTGGCAATGCCATCTTTCAGTGAAATAACTTACCCAATAGTTGACACTATGCCTAATAGAGATCAAGTCTAGAGAATCAGACTTCAGAGAGAAGTTTAGTTGCTGAGAGGAGAAGGCCCAGGAACCCCAGCTAAGCAGAGATGCTATGACATGGCATAAAGGCACGGAAAGAAAAGACATTAGGTTCTCTGCTGTTGGAGGTATGAGTTGCCTTATCCATCAATGTTCCCTTATGTGTGCCTCTCCACTGGCATACTCTATGTATGTACCCATTCTTCCCACACACTCTGTATATATTTGTGGCAGAGTACACTCAGGTGAATGTGCTATTGTTATTGTTCATGCAATGACATTTCAGTATATTCCTTCACTTTAAATTAATTATGTCAACTGGCTGAATATTAAAGATGTGCTATCATTTTAAGGGTTCGGACCCACTGTGTACCTTGAACTAGAAATAATTATCACTTGAAGGCCTCAAGCCTAGTTCTAGAATTGTGGGGAGGCGTACTCATATTAATATAGTGGTTTAGGGTTTAGAAAGTACATTCCCCACAAGCCTGTGAAGTAGGTAGTATTGTAACCATTGGCCTGGAACAGGGATGGGCAAACTTCTGGCCAATAGCCAGATCTGGCCTACTGTCTGTTTTTATGGGCTACTGCCCATTAGCTAAGAATGATTTTTACATTTGTAAATAAAGTTTTATTATATTTTAAAATGTAAAAACCATTCTTAGCTTGTAGGCTGCAGGCCATATAAGAACAGGTGGTGGGCAGGCTGCAGTTTGCTTATCCCTGGCCTAGAACCAAAGGCTCTAGCCTTAGATGGATCAGGTTCCATATTAGAGGCACATAACAAAATATTCTCTTTGATTCATGCCCCTATCTAGGATTTTCCCTGGGAACATTGGAATTTAGCTTATTTCTAGATCGCCACAAAAAGAGGAAAAGACTCCCCTTCCATACAAGCATTTGGGCTAACAATGCAGCAAAAACAGGACAGGCTTTATTTCACTGGACAGAAAATACAAAGGAATATTTCCAAACCCATGAGCAGTTAGGACAACTACATTGTCCTTTCTTGGGTTAGCTTCTATCTCCTTCAGGGATCAATACTGTCCTCCTAATTTATAATACTACCCTAGCACAGGGCCACGAAAAGTACTTTGGTGTCAAGAGAGTTGACCCCTTTCCCTAGATCTGCACAGTCCAGGTTTGATCCTTCACGTGACAGCTCAGTTTAGTTACCCTGTGAATCCAGTTTCCACTTCATCTGGGAACTTGGCTTTATCCAGCAATCTCACCTCGGTATCTAGAAAACTCATTACCAGAATTCCTCAACTTGTCCAGCACCTCCTTTGTCCTTCTACTATTGCTTGATAAAAGTTCCTGCAGTTTCCTTCTTGACTCTAAAACTTTTCCCTGCATTGCCCCTGTTTCCATCCATTGACATCTCTTTGGAAGGACTTGACCAGTAAAGTGAAAATAAGAAGTAATATAGACCATTTTTTTCTGTGCACATTGTTGTGGTCATTGTGTATACTGTTTTCTTTGCTCTGCTTACTTCACTCTGCATCAGTTTATATAAATCTTTCCATACTTCTCCTGGCTTTCCCCTAACGAGGGTTGAGGGTATGGTGGTGGGGAAGAGAGAGAGAGAGATTTGGACAGATTACGTGAAGAATATAAATGCCCAAATGGTGTTTGGACTAAGAATCATAAAACTCAAATCCAATTTGACCTCTTCTAACCCATCTTCTCTTGGGATGGTACCACCTATAAGATCCCAAATCTGAAATTCCACTCTTTGAGCATCACCTCCAATCATTCTACTCTTCCCACCCATACTAAATCCATGTTTTCCACTTATTATGATCTTTGCTGATACTGGCCTTTTTGCTGTTGATCCCATAAGATGCTCCATTTGCAATCCACGTCCCAAATCCTTGCCTTTTCTCTGACTGTCCCCTGAGCCTTGAACGCCCTCCCTCCTCATCTCTGCCTCCTGGCTTTCTTGTCTTCCTTTAGGTCTCAGTTCAAATCTTATATTCTGCAAGAAGCCTTTCCTTCCCACCGTCTTTCTGAGATTGCCTCCAGTTTTCCCTGTATATATCTTGCATATACATAGTTGCTTGTCTGTTGTTTCTCCCATCAGAATGTGTGCTTTTTTGAGGGTAGATGCTGTGCTGGGGAATTTCTCAGCCTGGGTTCCTAAGACCCTGGGGAGAATCTCACCCACTAGTTATAGGTAGATTGGAAGTCAGTAGTCAAACTGAAAGTAACAGAAATATAGTAGGTATTAAAGAGACTATTCCTTGGTAGCAGTATCAGGTGTCTAAGGTACAGATTTTGTTTATACAACTTTTTGGGACCACTTAAGAGTCCAATCAGCATTATTCTGAAGCCTTTAACTGGACCAATGGATTATTGCTCTATCACACAAGGAAAGCTAATTGCTGGGAGTCTCAACAGTTTATTGGGTCCCCTGCTTGTTCAACTGGGCAGTTAGGGCTTAGGTGATGGGAGGGGAGAGAACAAAGCTGTAATACTAGTCACTCAATATTTTTCTACAATGACATTTCTTTTCCCTCTAACAGTTTTTTTGTTTTTGTTTGAATCTCCAGTGCTTAGCATAGTGCCTGGCACATAATTAAGGACTAAATGATCATTAACTTGGTTTGATGACTTTAGTCTCTTGATACATTCACTTTCTCTCAGTCTCTTTCCCCAATTCTGGCTATATTTGCCTTCATATTCCATCCCATTCCTTGGCTTCAGAGATACCACACTATTCTAGTTCTCCATCCTATCTAGTCATTCTTTGTGTCTTTTCCCACTGATTGCTCATCTTCCTAATCTCTTAATGTAGGTATTCTCCAAGACTCTGTCTTTGAACTTCCTTTCTCCTCTCTGTATTGTTCTTCCCATTGGCTATCTCATTTACTTCCAGCTTCAACTTTCACCTGTAGGAAGATGTCTTTCAAATGCATCATTTTCAATGTTGCTCTTCTGAGCCCCAGAAGAACTCTCTGGCTCTCCAGAATATCTCCATTTTACTGTCTAATCAAGCACCTCAAATTCAACATCTTACACCAAATTCATTACTTTTCTCTGTAAACTTGCTCCTCTTTTTGACTTTACTGTTTCTACTGGTGGTACCACCATTTATCTTGTTCCTCATCTTCATAATTGGATTACCTTTGATTTTTCCTTCTCCCTCACTTCCACTCAACTTCTCCCTAATCTTATCCTTTCCCTCTTTTTTCACTGCCATCACTAGTTACCACCCACCTGAGCTATTGTGGTAGATGCCAGACTGGTCTCCTCACACCAATTCTCCCTCCCCTTTGATCTTTTTTTTTTTTTTTTTTTTTGCTTTTTGGCAGGGCAATCGGGGTTAAGTGACTTGCCCAAGGTCACACAGCTAGCACATGTGTCAAGTGTCTGAGGCCGGATTTGAACTCAGGTCCTCCTGACTCCAGGGCCGGTGCTCTACTCACTGCGCCACCTAGCTGCCCCATTCCCTTTGATCTTAAATCCCCTTAAATCTGATCATATCACTTCTCAACTCAAAAAATCTATAATGGCTTCATATTGCCTGATAAGTGTGCCACAGGCCCAGGTGTGGGGTGGGCTAAAATACTAGGGTTCCACTTTCAGGTTCTAGCTCTTCTTTATGTCTACACTTCATGGGCCAGCAGCTCCAGCCACAATAATGGATTAAATCACAGTCAACACAAAAAGCCAAAGGCTATGGAATCCATCTACCTGGACTCCTTTACAGTATTATCAGAAAATCAGAAAAATGGTGAACCTGGTTCACTGTTATGGTGACATTGGTAGCAGGCTTAACTTATAGCACAGAGCCTATTTGAATAAGACTCTCCTTACTGGTGGAGACTGCTTGATAACTCAATGCTTTTTGCCTGTGTGAGGGGCAGAGTTGATGAAAACTTTGTTTTGTGGCTTCCAACTTTGATAGAAGGCACAGGACTCCATACTCTCTTTAGGTCCCCGATGGGAGAGAAAGACTCTGGAAAAAAAAGCAACCCGTAGAGGAGCCAGCATCTTGATCATGTCTTTATCCCCAGCTTACAACGATGATGATGATGACAGCTAACATTTATATAGTATTTGCTATGTTTCAGGAAGTTTGCTAAACACTTTATAATAGTTATCTCATTTGATCCTCACAACAACCCTGAGAGCTAGATGTTATTATTATCCCCATCTTACAGATGAGGAAACTGAGGCAAACAAAGGTTAAGTGACTTGTCCAGGATCACACAGCTAGTATGTGTCTTTGTTTGGATTTGAGCTCAGGTCTTCCTGACTAGAGGCAGCTAGATGGCTCCGTGGATAGAGCACTAGGCCTGGAATCAGAAGAACCTTAGTTCAAATCTGGCCTCAGACCCTTACTAGCTCTGTGACCCTGGGCAAGTCACTTAACCTCTGTTTGCCTTAATTTCCTGGAGAAGGAAATGGCAAACCATTCCAGTATCTTTGCCAAGAAAATCCCATGGACGAGGTTATGAAGAGTCAGGCACTCAGTTTGAACCTAAAAATCTCCCCTAGATGAACAATATTTAAGGGAGCAGATAGATATACTTCTAGTGTGGTTCCCCTTTTTTCAGCCCCTGGCCCCAAACTCCTCATTCCTTTTTCTGGTGGGAATCAGTTTCCCTTGTAGAACAGGAGTAGGAAGTGGGGTAAGAAACTCGAGAGAGCTATTCTTCCCTCCCTTTGAGCTGCATCTAGACAGATCTATGGGGACAACCTACACAGGTAAAACATACAGCATGTACCTCCTTACAGAGGAGGAAATGAGGAAACTACTCAGAAACCTTTTAAATTCACTTAGGGATAAAAGTGCTCAGATGAAATTACTCCCAAATTGGAAATGGTGGGGATGCCCATCAATTGGGGAATGGCTGAACAAGTTATGGTTTATGAATGTAATGGAATACTATTATGCTATAAGAAATGATGAGCAGGCAGACTTCAGAAAAACCTGGAAAGAGTTATAAGAACTGATGCTGAGTGAAGCCAACAAAACCAGGAGAACATTGTACACAGTAACAGCCACATTGTGCGATGACTGACTTTGACTGCAAGGATCTAGGACAATTCCAAAAGACTCATGACAGAAAATGCTATACACATCCAGAGAGAGAACTTTGGAGTCTAAATGCAGATCGAAGCATATTTTCTCTCTTTTGTTTTGTTTTGTTTGTTCTTTCTTGTGGTTCCTCCCATTGGTTCTAATTCTTCTTTACAACATGACTAATGTGAAAATATGTGTAATATGAATGTAAAAAAAAAACCTAGGGAAATGAGAGGGAAAAGGAAGAAGGGAAAAGAAAGAAAGAGAGGGAAGGTAGATTAAAGAAAAGATTAGTCCTAAGCAAAACAAACTAAAAATATGTAAAAAAAATTATAGCTCTTTGACGTGGCAGAGAATGAAAATCTGAGGAGGTACTCATACATTGTAAACATGAAACAAGTTATGGTAAATAAATGTGATGGAATACTACTCCCTAAAAAATATTCTTCTAAGAAAACCAAGAAGGTAATGATGTCTTAGATATATTACAGTTATTAAAGTTACTGGAAAAAAAAACAACCTTAACATAGTAATGATCTTCACTCTAGCATCAGCTGTTCAAGGGGAAAAAAACTAAATGAAAGTGTCCATCAACTCAAAACCAAGAGGGGAAAAAAAGAGACCAAAAGGAAAATGGCATACTTTTAATAACTGAGACTTTCTTGAGCTGGAAGGCCAAGTTTGATGCAGAGCTCTTATAAAAGGAAAAGAAGGAAGGAAGAAGAACAAGCAGGAAAAAAAATAAGCTAAGTGGAAAATAGCTATTTGAAAACAGATCATCATCTTGGCACATCTGATCTCTGGAAGTTGGCAACAGGACAGAAGTAAGATGAAGCTTTGTTCTAAGTCAGGAATGAATGAGAGCTGAAGTAGGAAAAGAATGATTTTGATTATCATGCTGCTGATTTAGAGAGTGACTAGTGTTCAGTGTTGGTGAATAATGAGTTGGTAGTGTCAGCAGCGTGAAAATCTCCATTCTTGTATCTCCACTTGCAGAGAAAGTGGATTACCACAGCATCTGTGGTTAAACTCTGTGTTTTCCTTACTCTTTTTTTTAAACACAAAATAAGTTCAGCTTTCAGGAAAATATGTTCTTCTGATGACTTTTATCATTGGGCTTAATAAATTGACTTAGCATTTTTTTAAAGCCTAGAAAGTTTTTTGGGTTACATATATATGAAAGTCTAGAAATTCAGTTGGTCAACTGAAAGACAGTGACTTTGCCACTAGTCTTTTATTTCTATGTGTTATCTATAAAGTGGATAAACTAGTAGCCTTTTCAATATGATCAGTGATTAAGCAAGGATATCCACCATTAAAATGCAATATTGTACTAGAAATGCTAGCAACAGCAGCAAGACAAGAAAAAGAAATTGAAAGAATAATCACTGGCAAAGAAGAAACAAAACTAACACTTTTTGCAGATGTTATATGATGGTTTACTTAGAGAACCCTAGAGAGTTCTAAAAGCTATTGAAACAATTAACAACTTTGACAAGGTTGCAGGATATAAAGTAAACCCACACAAATCATCAGCATTTCTGTGTAGTACCATCAAATAAAACCCAGCAGGAAGAGATAGAAAGAAATTTCATTTAGAATAACTATAGACAGTATAAAATACTTGGGAGTCTACTTGCTAAGACACATACAGGAACTATAGAAACACAGTTACAAAACACTCTTCACGCAAATAAAGACAGATCTAAATAACTGGAAAAATATTAATTGCTCATGGGTAGGCCAAGCCAATATGATAAAAATGACAATACTACCTAAATTGCTTTATGTATTCAGTGCAATATCAATTAAACTACCAAAGAATTACTTTATAGAGCTAGAAAAAATAATAACAAAATTCATCTGGAGAAACAAAAAGTCAAAAATATTAAGGAAATCAATTTTTAAAATGGGAAAGAAATGGGTCTAGCAGTACCAGCAATATCAAAGGGAATAAAACAACACTCGATATCTCAAACGACATTACAAAGCTGTAATCATCAAAACAATTTGGTACTGGATAAGAAGGAGACTCATCAATACAAAAATATTTGTAGTAGCTCTTTTTGTGGTGGCAAAGAATAAGAACGAGGAGAGGTGTCCGACAAGTTACATTATATGAATGGGATAGGATACTATCGTGCTATAAGAAATCATAAATGGAATGGTTTCAGAAAAGCCTGTAAAAACTTATATGAACTAACGCGAAGTGAAGTCAGCAGAACCAAGCAGAAGAATTTATATAATAAAAGCAATATTGTAAAGGTAATAGACTTTGAAAGATTTCATTACTCTGATCAACACAATGACCCACCACAATTTCAAAGGATTCCTAATGAACGTGCTATTTGCTTGCCAATAGAAAAATGAGGAAGATACTATGGACACAATTTACTTTGATTTTAGCAAAACTTTTAATAAAGTATCTCATATTTTTTGGAAAAAAAAAAACAACAAAAAACAAGAACATAGCCCTTGGTGATCAGGAAATATAGCTGAAAAAATAGATTCTAGCCTAAAGGTACAATTTAACTGGGGGAGATTCTAGTCTGGTTTTCAAAGAGTTTTGTGCCTAAGATAAGAACTTGGGTAACAAGAACTTCCTTTTCTGGTCTTCTGTAACTCGGGCTTTTTTAAAAAAAATTTATTGAATAAAAAACAATTTTTAACATTTCAACTAATCATTCATTTTTAACATTTTTTCTTTTTAAATTTTGAGTTCCAAATTCTCTCCTTTCCCACTACCCCTCACTCACTCACTGAGAAGACAAGCAATCTATCAATTATATATGTGAAATATATGCAAAACACATTTACATATTAGCCATATTTTTTAAAAAGCAAGAAAAATAAAAAGTGAGAAAATTATACTTCAATTTGTACTCTAAGTTCATCATTTTTCTCTTTGGAGGTGGATAGCATTTTTTCATCATGATTTCTTTGGAATGGTCTTGGGTCATTGTACAAATCAGAGTAGCCAAGTCTTTCGCAGCTAATCATTGTTACAACATTGCTGTTACTGTGCACAATGATTTCTTTATTCTTCTCACTTCACTTTGCATCAGTTCACATAGGTCTTGCTATGTTTTTCTGAAACCACCTCTCTTGTCATTTCTTATAACACAACAGTATGCCTTCATAGTCATATGCCACAACTTGTTCAGCCATTCCCTAATTGAAGGGCATTCCCTCCATTTCTAATTCTTTGCTACCACAAAAGAGCGGCTATAAATATTTTTGTACATATGAGTGCTTTTTCTTTTTCTTTGATCTCTTTGGGATATAGACCTAGCGGTGGCATTGCTGAGTCAAAGAGTATGTACAGTTTTATAGACCATTGGGCAGAGTTCCAAATTATTCTACATAATGGTTGGATCAGTTCACTACTCCACTGGCAGTTTATTAGTGTACCTACTTTTCCCTCATCTACTCTGGCATTTGTCATTTCTGATAGTTGGGAGGTGGTTGTTTCAATTTGTATTCCTCTAACTAACAGTGATTTAGAGCATTTTTTCATACGAATATAGATAGCTTTGATTTTTTTTTTCATCTGAAAACTGCCTGTTCATATCCTTTGACCATTTATCGATAGGGGAATGGCTCTTATTTTATAAATTTTACTCAGTTCTATACCCAGTATATATTCGAGAAATGAGGCCTTTATCAAAGAAACTCCTGTAAAATTTTTTGATATTATTTCATTGTATGTGTACTTTTTAACATAAGGTAGTTTCCCTGATTATTTCTTTTAGTTAGGTCTGTTTTTGCTTTTGCTTTGTCTGAGATCATGATTGTTACCCCTGCCTTTATTACTTCAGCTGAAGCATATTAGATTTTTGTTCCAACCCTTTGTTTTAACTCTGTGTCTTTCTGTTTCAAGTGTGTCTCTTGTAAACAACATTCAGTTGGATTCTGGTGTCTAATCCATTCTGCTATCTGCTTCCATTTTATAGGTGAGCTCATCCCATTCACATTCATACTTATGATTATTAACTGTGTATTTCCTTCCATCCCATTTTCTTCTGTTTCTTCTCTTTCTCTCTCTCTCCTCAAAAGTCTATTTTGCTTCTAACCAGTCTCCCTTAATCTGTCCTTCTTCTTATCATCCCCCACCCCCTCCCTCTTCTCTTATCACCTTCCCTTCCACTTCCCTATTGGGTAAGTTACATTTCTATACACTTCTGAGTGTATGTACATATATATATAATATGTATATATATATATATTCTTCCCTCTTTTAACCAATTCTGATGAAAGTGATGTTCAAGCATCACATGTCACCTCATTTTCCCCTCCATTGTAAAAGCTCTTCCTTGAACTCCTCTTTTTGTGAGAAAATTTTCTCCATTCTACCTCTCCTTTCCCTCTTCTCCTAGTGCATCCCTCTTTCTGTTTTTGTAAGCTCATTCCCATGATCTTCCCAACTCACACCCATGCCCTCATGTCTATGTAAACGCCTTTTAACTGCCCTAATAATGCTAAAATTCTTAGGAGTAGTTCAGGTTTTTGAGGAGGTTGGGATAGAAATGTTACTGAACTTGCAAGCGCTGTTGATGGATAGCATCTCCACAAGGGTTGCCCCTGGACCATGTCTGGAAAGGGCTGGATTGGAAGAAGGGAGAGTGGTTTTGGGGGTGTTGCTATTGCTTGGGCTTTTGGGCAAAAGGATCCTAGATTATATCTGCCTGGGTCTGAGGGCAAGTGGTAGTTGAGACAAAAATCATAATGACAGGAGGAGATATGGTCACCTAAAACGTTTTTTTGCTAAAAGTAGGCATTTAGTACATACTTGTTAAACTGAAATGGTGGAAACCATTACATTGAAGGATGAAGCCATGATGGCAGAGTGGTAGGAACTGATGAAGCTGAGCTCTTCTCTACAAATATCCTCTAAATAGATATCAAAAATGGACCAGACCAAATCCTGATGGGGAAACCTGAAGAGTTTTAGTGTCATTTGTCCAGCCCAGCCTAGCATAGAGAGATAAGACAGAGGTTTACAGACACTGATATTGTGCTGAGGTTAAGTTGGGCCAGGAGCATACCACTACAGAACACCCAAGGGAAAGCTATGTACTAGGGGAAGAGAAGATCTCAGACTCATACTGTGGCACCATGATGGGGAAATGTACCCAGCTGCAGCTTTGTAGCCCACTACTAGTTAAGTGATAAACTTAGACTGAATATGAAGGCGGTGTTTGGGTGGTGGGCCAAGAAAGAAGATAGTTCATTGGGTTCAGAGCGCATTTAGGGTTAGGAAGGGCACAAGGGCAGGGAAAGAAACTTGCAGTTTGGATTTGGTCAAAGGACTGCACTTGAGGACCTAGAGGGCCACATGTGGCCTCAAGGCCGCAGGTTCTCTACCCCTGGCTTAGCCCCCAGGAGCAGGGTAGAGACCCAATTCCAGCACCTAACCCTGCCTGCAGAAGAATAACCAGGGTAGGAATGCCATACCAAAAGAGAATCCTACAATTTTACCCCTGTGAACCAACACAAATTTCTAGCTGGCTGATAGGGGCTGAATCCAGCAGTAGGATATTCTTGCTAAGACAGTAACACAAGTCAGGAACTTGCAGAGCTCAGATCGGAGGAGCAGTGATCAGACTTTGCCCTGGATAGGATCACTCTGGGAGCACCAAAAGCTTTCAGTTCTCCACCTGTCCCTGAGATCTTGGATAACACAACCCTCAATAACCCAAGAAAGCAGCAAGAGAACCAACTGAGACCTGCCCTCCAGAAGTTCCACAGAGTCTAGCCCTAACATCAAGTTCAAAGCCAGGAAGTAGGATGGAAAAATGGACAAACAAAAAAAGAACCACATCACAATGAGCTATTATGGTGGCAGGGAAGCTCAAGACAAATGTAAAAGAAGAGAATAAATTAAAACCATCTATAAGGCAGGCGTCAGAGGAAAACATAGACTGAACAAAAAATCAACTGGAATTCCTGGAGGAGGTGAAGAAAGAAGTAAAAAATGTTTTTATAGATGAAATGAAAGTGCTTGAGGGAAAAGACATGGCAGCTATGTAAGAAAGAATTGGAAAAAGAATGGACAGCTTGGTACAAAAGGTTCAAAACTCTGCCCAAACAACAAACTCTGAAAATTAGAATGGACCACATAGGAGCTAATGAGATCAGGAGGTAACAAAAAATATTAAAACATAATCAAAATACTGAAAAAAATAGCAAAAACAACTGACCTGGAAATCAGATTGAGGAGAAAAAAATTAAGACTCATTAGACAATCTGAACACAAGGACCATAAAAAGAACCTAGATGTCTTATTTCATGAAAAGAAAACTATCCAGATCTCTTAAGAATCCAGCAGTCACCTCTTGAAACAAACCTCCAAATGACAACTTCCAGGGACATCATAGTCAGAGCAAGCAGCCAAAAACAAAGAAGTGCCAAGGACCCGCAGTCAGAATCACACATTGAACAGCCACAACTAAAAGGAGAGGAGAGGACTTGAAATATAATATTCCAGAAGGCAAAGAATTTGGGCTTACTGCCAAGAATAACTTACCCAGCAAAACTCAACGTAATGCTTATAAGGGAAAAAAATGGGAGGGTGAGGAGGATTTTGGCTGATTAGACAATAAAATATTTTTTAAATGGAAATGGAATTGGTAGGGGAGAGGTAGTGGTTGGATTTTGTTGATTCAAGAGGATAAATTTTAATAAAATACAACAAATAAAATTTGTTTAAAAATTGAAATTGAGGGGCAGCTAGGTGGCGCAGCGAGTCGAGCACCGGCCCTGGAGTCAGGAAGACCTGAGTTCAAATCCCGCCTCTGACCCTTGACACATTTACTAGCTATGTGACCTTGGGCAAGTCACTTAACTCCAATTGCCCTGCCCTCCCCCCTCCAAAAAAAATTTTGAAATGAGAGAATCCAGTTTGTAAGAAGAAGGGCACAGGGCCAGAGAAAACATGAACCATACGTAGGACCAAAGAGGAAGAGTTGGGATCTAACGGTAATGATGATATTGTAATAATGGCTAGCACTTCAACGTTTTCAAAACGCTTTACGAATATTACCTCCTTTGATCGTCACAAAAAAACTCCCGAAGGTAGGCGCTACTATTATCCCCATTTTACGGAGGAGGAAACTGAGGCAGACAGGCACAGGTTAGCGCGAGGCTAGATACATGTCTGAGTCTGAATTCGAGCTCAGGTCCAGCTGGCTTCGGGTCGAAGGCTTTATCTCCTGCGCCCCCTAGCGGTCCTCAAAGCTAGAGGTACTTCCTACATAATCTTTCCAGCAGGATGGGCGTCATCCATCATCCATCTACGATGGGCGGAACGCTTTTTGTGTGGGATTTCGTGCGGCGGCGGACCGGAATCTGCGTAGGACGCAGGCCCGGGCGGAAGTTGCTCTGTGAAGCCGGGAGAGGATCGATAGGGAAGGTGAGTTGTACCCGAAGAAGGGAAGGAGAGCGATGTGAGGTGGGTGTGGGGGAACGCGATAGGTCTCGGACCTCTGACTTCCGGCCTCGGAAGGAGGGTAATTAGGGACAATTAGGGGTCAGTACTGCACCCCGGACTCGGGGCGGGGAGGGGGTGTCAGGCTCCCGGTCCCCGCCGAGTCTCCAGGCTGCGGTCTGACGCTCTCCACCGCCCGGAAGTGGCTTTAAGTTTTTGGAGGATCTCAGATTTGTATCTGGGACGGGACGCAGAGGCCTTCTAACTCTACGTCCTGTTTTTTACAGGTGAGGAAACCTAGGCCCCCGGGGTTGCATGACCTGTTCAAGGGCATAGAGGTAGTAACTAGGGAGTGACGGAGTCAGGATTCGAACTCAGGTCTCCAAATCTAAAGCGTCTTCCACTAACCCGCTCCTTTATTAATAGAGTTTTAAATCGCCTATTTCAGACTTGATGTTAGGGCTGAACTCTGTGGAACTTCTGGAGGGAAGGTCTCAGTTGGTTCTCTTGTTGCTTTCTTGGGTTATTGAGGGTTGTGTCATCTAGAACCTCAGGGACAGGCTGGAGAACTGAAAGCTTTCGGTGCTCCCAGAGTGATCCGATCCAGGGCAAAGTCTGATCAATGCCCCCCGCCCCCCCCCCCCCCATCTGAGCTCTGCACGTTCCTGCCTTGGGTTTGGGTCTGAGCAAGCGTAGCCTGCTGCTGGATTCGGCCCCTATCAGCCAGCTGCAAAGTTGTGTTGGTTCACAGTGGCAGAAATGTGGGCTTCCCTTTGGCCTGGGATTTCTGCCCTGGTTATTCTCCTGCAGGCAGGCAGGGCTAGATGCTGGAATTGAGACCTTGCTCTGAGCTTGGAGTCCCAGCCACACAGCTGCTGTTGCTGGCTTCTGGACTTCTTTCTTGATTCTACCCAGCGCCTTCCTCCTGGGAACCAGTGCTGCTGTGCACAGATCCCCTTCTTACTCTGCCCTGGACCTTTGACCTCGCATTGGATAGTGTGCGACTAGGCTGCCAGTCAGTCTCTGTGCGTGTTGTGGGTCTGGGACTTCATTTGGTGCAGGTGCATGGCCTCCTCCTAGTGTCTTGCCCACCTCTCTGTCTCCCTGTGCAGACCTGGGCCTGACCAAGGACTCACTGACTTTTTTACGCTTCCCCATCAGGATTTGGTTCTGTGCATTTTACAGATGTGTTTGGAGGGACTAACAGGAGCTCAGTTGCACTGTTCCCTTCTACTCAGACATCTTGGCTTCACCCCCAATTTCCTTTGTGTTTTAGGGAACTTAGTGAGATGATCGTATGTTTTCCAGTTAACCTTAGGCTCAGGAAGATGTGGATTATTTTGATGTGTTTTACAGATTCTGGTTACATTTGAAAGAAAGGATAAATTCGCTGCTAATTTGGTAACTTCTGTATTGTTTCTTCTGTTACAGGTAGAGCTGGAACTGTAGCTGAAATTTCTTTTCCCTAATGAATTCTGGAGAATTTTATTTTTTGAATTGGTCCTACCATGGCTTTACTTCACAAGCTACTAAATGGCATTCACTTTACTAAATTATGTGGAATACAAGATGCTGCACGATGCTTTTTGTTGGGGCCTGTATTTGCTGGCTATCCCTCCAGACTGTACAGTAGTATTAAGAAAACCGAGGCTGCTTCAGGCAGATCTTCCCCTGAGGGAAAGACTCATGGCGTATTGGAAAAACAAACTAAGAGTGAGGTTGACTTAGGTCTAATTTCACCTAAGGAAAAGATTGAAATTATTTTTGACAAAGCCATCAGGGCTGAAATAAAAGAACATTTTAAACTTTTAACAAAGGAGGTTGTAGACCGTTGGATAGGACCCGAGGGTCACCCTTTGCATGAAGTTTTACTGGAAAATACTAGGGTAATGTGGCAGTTTCGCAGCGATGAAGATTTGGATAAGTGGCTAGTGACGTCGGACAAGACAATAGGAGGTAGAAGCAAAGCCTTCCTGAAAATGGCCAGCAATAAGCAAAGCGCACTCTTCTATGGGATTCTCAATACTGAACTTCCTCATGACGGGGAGACCCAGCGGAGTGGATACTGCGCAATGACATCCAGGATTCCAAGGGTCAGTGAGATAGTCAAGCTCTCTGGCTCTCTGAAGTGCTCTTCTCTCCAGTCTTCATTGTACTGCATTGCCTTTATTTATGAGGAGGCAAATTCATGGAATATCTTGAGCAGAGGACTCTAATTTATACTGAGGGACACGCTTATACCACTGAAATTAAAGGAGTGTTCCTAAAGTAGAGTAGAAAGTCCCAGGTTATTTGTTGACCGGCCCCTGTTGTCTAGCCTGGTCCTTTGGGCCAGAGCAGGTCATTCCAGTATCAGAAAAGGCCAGGGCGGTTTTAGAAATGGTGGATGAAGATTTGAGTCTGCTGTTCTTCTGTGGGCCCATGGCTCAGCTTTGTACTAGGATCCCTGCGCCCACCTCTGGCTCTCCTTAAGTGACCCCAGATTTTCAGGACACTCTGAGGAATCGTCAGATCAGGAACGGTTTAGGGATGTCCTGTGCCAGATGCGCACACTTGGTTGGGTTGCATTCAGATAGTTCTGAGCAGATCGGGACACCAGCTGGTAGGAACTTAGTTATTTGCTACTCTGAAGTTTAACCCCGGGATCATCCTATACTCTTCCTTCTCCTTGACTCTCCTATTTCCAGATGGTTTCCAAGTCTTGTCTAGCTTACCTCTACAACATCTCTTCCCATCCTCCCCTTCTTTTCACTAACTTGACCACATCCTCCTCCTCCCTTGACTATTGTTGCAATCTCGTAGTTGGATTTCCAGCTCCCAGTCTCTTCCTCCTCTTAGCTGACCTCCACACAGCCACCAAAATAATTCTTCTAAAATATTAGCTTGCCATGTTACTCTCTTAGTCAGGAAAATTCAGTGGCTGCCTCTTGTCTGCTTCTCTGTTAGCAGGTGTGGGTAGCGTGCTTCATCATCAGCCCTCTGGAATCATGGTAGAGCATAGTCGTTTGTCAGCTCTTAAGGCTTTCAGTGTAAACCATTTGTTAAGAAAAAAAACCCCTAAATATTGTATACAAAGCATTGTTTAGTGGAAGGTGGTTTGCCCGTGCCAGAATATTCAATTAGTTTTAAGAACAAAGATTTATTCAAAACTTTTTATGTGCAAAACATATAGGTCCTGAGGATGGAAAGATGGAAAATGACATTCTGTACCCTGTAGGAGCTTACAGTCTGACAGGGATGTAGAGAACCGCAGATAAGTATATTACAAGGGTTCCATGGATTCGGTGACTCTTACCCCAGAGAATGGGGCAGGAGAGAGTTATATCAGTTCAGAAATATAGAACCATAGTATCTTGTGCTCAGACTATTAACTATAACTGTTCAGTGTCCTGTTTTCATTGTGGTCCGATATTAGTAGATTTGAAGAAAGCCAAAAATGGTTCCTTCTGCAAGAAAGACAAGAGAACTAGTGTTTTCTTATTATGATTATTTCAGATGGCGATCCATATTTTACAGCTAGTCAGTAGTGCTCTCACTATCAATATAAATATTAGGTTATATTATTAAAATTATCAACTAATATATTACATTAACTTAACCTTTTCCCATGCCTTTAGGGTGCTTTCGAGAGGAAGATGTATTATGATTGGTCCAGTTTTAATACTCTCTATCTCCGTGTGCGTGGGGATGGTCGGCCCTGGATGGTGAATATCAAAACAGACACTGACCTGATCCATAAAAGTCAGCATTTGTATAGTTACTTCATGTTCACACGTGGAGGGCCATACTGGCAGGAGGTCAAGGTAATAACAACAAAGGCTTTCTCTGGGTTCTGGAATTGAGATCCTTTGGAATCATGGCTGCATCTTGATTTTCTTCATCTTGCTAATCTCTGCTGGCCTTTGCCTGATGGCGAATATGTTACAATACTAAGTATCCTATCATGACACCAAGTATGTCGATGCGGTTAGGTGAAGGTGATATTCATGAACGGGCCGAGTCACAGAGCTTTAGATCAATGCCAAAGGCACAAATAGATTTTTTTTCATGTATGATTTGTGTCATAGCATCTCTGAACCATCTCTACTCAGTGAATGGAACTGGTAAGTTCTCACGGAAGAGAAATAAGTTTCTCAGGGATTAAAGTTATTGAAACTTTATGGAACAAAATCGCGTCAATTCATAGGGATACAAACAAAAGGCCAGGGGATGTTACTTTATAAGATTGTGTTTTTCATTTCTCACTCCATGCATTTGAACTAGTAATAATATTTCCTTTCATTTGGTTAGTGCTTCCTTTATGTTTTCACAGAATCACTTAGTCCAGCGCTTGGCATATAGTAGGTGTTTAATAAATGCTTGTCAACTGGTTGAAGCTTTCACATACATTATTGCATTTGACTTAATCCTTAAAAGAATTCCTTGGAGCTAGGTAGGGCAAGGTATTATTTATTCCCAGTTTGCAAATTAGGAAATCGAGATTTAGAGAGGTTAAATAAATTAGACAAGGTTGCACAGGATGTAAGGGGCAGGACTTGCAACCAGGTTTGCTGAGGTGTTGATTTTCATATACTTCATCATTTAGTTAAAGAAGCAGGGAGATCCAAGGAGGCTATAATACTAAGCTGGTACGTATTAATGTTTCACCTACACCAAAAATTATTTAAACACTCACAATGGAAGAAATCTCATGTGTAAATACTTTGAAAGGCACTAGCAAATTGTTTTTCTTGCCTTTTCTGTACAAATCTTATAACAACAATGCTTGACTTAAACAATTTTGCTCCCAGTAATACTTTTTAGATGGGCAAGGAAATGAGATATATCTTTTAATTAACTTTTTGATGTCGTTTAACCCTTAGTAAGCTGGGAAAGAGCAAGACTCTCAAAGATTAATTAAAATTGCTTAAGTTTATGGTGGAACCATACCCGCATGTTCACGTGGTTTCCTTCTCATTTTAAGGAAGGAAAATATTTAGAATGAAAGATGGGGAAATTACTTAATAGGGAATGATATCTCATCATCTTCTGTACATAAATCTTATACATTTAAAGTTTCTGACTAGCTTTTTCTTTTATTAGTTAAGTAACCTGAATTTCCTCATCTGTATAACTTTATCCTACTCCCTCTATATATTGCATGTATAGCTTGTAAAATTCATTTTTATTTGGAATTTAACACCAAATAAAATGGACACTTTCATATATAGAGACCAGAAAATGAGAATTATACATTGCAAAATCTTGAGGTACATATCTATACATATCTATGTTTTTGAAATTATTTACACATACACAGTAGGAAATTGGGATTAGTCAAGCGTTTTTATGGAATTTATATGCCAAGGAGATGAACTCAACAAAAATATTTTAGGGGAATAGTAGGTAGTATAAACATATTTCTTATTCAGTGGTTAGGTCTGGGTAGTTCCAGATAGGTTTTTCAGAAAAGTAAGTTTGCAATACAGGGATAAAAATAGCCAGATGGATAAGAAATGGTGAGACTGGCAAAGGGACTACAGAAAAAGTGTTTTGTTTTTTTTTAAATAAAATGGAGTACGTAAGATGTAACACATTAGCTAGGGGAGACCTTCATTTTATATATATATATATATATATATATATATATATATATATATATATAAATTTAGTATTACTTTACTGTATGAATTTTGAATTAAGTTTAAATTAACTGTCATCCCCTTGTGTGATCAAATCTAAGTAAATGCCAAAGTTCTCTGCTTCTCAGGCATGAATAATGAGATAAGTGCTTTCTTACTGCAGATTCCATTCTCCAAGTTTTTTTTCTCCAGTAAGGGGAGGATCCAGGATAGCCAGCATCAGCTTCTGACAGACCAGGTGAGTTTTTTTTGGTGAATTTTCAGGATCATAAATTCTTTTTATATGATGCTGTTCCAGTGAAGGTGTTCACTACAGTTTCCACATATAGCAAAGATGACTATTATGCCTTAAAAGTGCCAATCTTAGGCCTAAACTTATCGCTGCTTCTTTTATTAAGTGCCCTAAGAAATGAAGGAACTGTGATACTCCCGTCTTTGTAGAGCCACAATGGTGTGTTTCAGCTTTAAAATGGGATAGGGCAGTTCAGAATCTAGGGATTTCTTACGATGTCACGAGTGGATTAAAGGGCCTTCCCTGAAGTAGTGAAGAGAATGGGAGAAAGGCTGTGTGTGAGAGGAGCCACCATTCACATTTTTTAAAAGTTTATTTTAGTTTTCAACATTCGTTTCCACGAGATTTTGAGTTACAAATTTTCTCCTCATGTCTACCCTCCCCCTGCCCCACTCTAAGATGGCATGTATTCTAATTGCCCCTTTCCCCAGTCTGCCCTCCCTTCTATCACCCCCCCCACCCCACCTCCATCCCCTTATGCCTTACTTTCTAGTTGGGCCAGATAGATATCTATACCCCGTTGCCTACACCACTCACATTTTTGTGGTGTGTTAAAAGTCTGTAAACCCTCTTGTAACAACTCTGTGAAGAAAGAATTACATTATTTTACACATGAGGAAGCTGAAACACAGAGAGGCCTGTGGCCTGGCAAGGTAGTGCCTGAGCCAGGTTCCAGACACAGCTCTCTCTTTTGTCATGCACCTTCCTTGTGGCCTGAATGGGTAAGTGATAATCTCTTCTAGCTTTGCAAGAGAGGACAAGACCTTTTTTAATGCTTCCTAGGGATTAGCAGGGTTTTACATGTCTCTATTGGAACATAGAAACATCTTAGATTGAAGTGTGGAGAGATGCAGCTATAATAAGCATCCGAGAGAATTAAAGATATATTGTCAGCAGTGAGAACAAGATTTTAATTTTCTTTTTTTTCAATGCAGATCAGTAGTATTGGATTCACCTTGGCTGATAAAGTTAATGGTCCATTCTGCCTGGAATTAGATTTTATTGGAGTATTTCATGACCCAGCTCATACTGAAGAATTTGCCTATGAAAATAATAAAAAGATTTGTGGGAATCTTTAGCCGGCACAGTGGATCATCATTTGTTTGTAATTAAGTAATTGATATCATTCTGTTATTTGACAGGGATGAAATAAACTTTTTATTGCTAGTGTTTTATGCAGTGCTGTCTTTGGTGGGTGTGTAATGTGAAATGATCAATTCCTTTCATTTCTTAAGAGGAACAGGAATAGCTTTGGATCCAGATCTAAAGAGAATGCAAGGGATATATAGGACCCTTAGGATAATCATTTATTTAAATAGCATTTAAGGTCTGCAAAGTGCTTTCTTCACAGTAACGCCATATTAACATCCTTTTACAGGTAAGGAAATGCACTGAGAGGTATGTGGCTTTCCTGCCTCAGCCATTGGCCATGTGACCAAAAATTCAGTTTTATTTTCAGTTCTAAATTCTCTGCCTCCCACACTTCCCTCCCCTCCCCTTTGAGAAGCCAAGAAAAACAAAACATATTACAAATATTATATAGTCATGCAAAACAAGTTTCTGCATTAGCCATGTTATGACCATGGATTCTAAACCCAGGGATTCTAATCCTCTAGGTCAGACATTCTGTTGTACTATGATGTTTTCAGGATAGCAAAACAGCTCATAGTTCTATTGTCTTGGCCAGAAAAGTAGATAAGACATGTTTGAAAATCTAGTACAATTTGAAATTTTTATTTGTTTTTTAAATAAGTTTTTATTGGTACCTTTTGTTTCTACATTATCGTAGTTATCTCAAGTATCTTTGCGTCTTCTCCTTCCAGAGAGCCATCCCATATAATAAAATGTCTTTTTAGGGAGAAAAAAAAATCAGTACAAAAGGTCAATATATAGAAAAAGTCCGAAAACACATACAATGTATAGCACCTTGAGATTTCTCACCTCTGTGAAGGGGTGGGTTGGGGGTTTCTTCTTTTATCTCTTTGAATCCTACTTGATCTTTACAATTTTGTTACCTTTACTTTTGATTTTTTGGTGTGTAGTTAATTTTTCCATTTACATTGTAATTACTGCATATGTTGTTTTCTTGGCTCTGCTTACTTCACTTTGCATCAATTCTGAGACATCTTTCCATGCTTCTCTGTAGTCATCACAAATATCATTTCTTATAGCACAATGATATTCCCTTATATTCATATACCACAATTTGTTTAGCCATTCTCCAGTTGATGGGCATCTACTTTGTTTCCTATTTTTAGTTATCACAAAAAGTGCTGCTATAAATATTTTATGTATGTGGGGAATGTTTTCTTGCTAATGGAGTCTCTCATTTCAAGTCTTATTTTAGTCACTTTATTTACATAATTCTAAAATGCTTTGCAAAATGGTTGTACTATTTCAACAGCTTCACCAATAATGCGTAAGTGTGCCTATAACGCTTCCAACATAGGTGCCATTTTTGCCAGCTTGCAGAGTGTGAGGTGAAATTGTGCATTTCTCTATAAGTGATTTGGAACATTTTTTCATATGATTGTGAATATTTTGCAATTCTTTTGAGCACTGTTTGTTCTTATCTTTTGACAATATAGCTATTGGGGATGGCCATTAGTCATATATCTTTGATACCAAGCCTTTATTAGAGAAATTTTGATACAAAGATTTTTTTTTTCACATTTGTCCACTTCTCTTCTTATCCTAGACACATTAATGTCATCTGCGCAGCTTTTCAGCTTCAGGTAATCAAAGTTATCTATTTCATTTTTGGTGATTGCCTGTCTCATTTGGTTAAGAATATGTCATTTGGGGTAGCTAGGTGGCACAGTGAGTAGAGCACCAGCCCTGGAGTCAGGAAGACCTGAGTTCAAATCCAGCCTCAGATACTTGACACACTAGCTGTATTACCTTGGGCAAGTCACTTAACCCCAACTGCTCTGCCTTTCCCTCTCCAAAAAAAAAATACATCACCCATAATTTTGAGAGATACATGATCCGTTTCTTTTCTAAATTTTTTATAGTGTAATCTTGTATCAAGGTCACATATTAATTTAAAATGTATTGTGGAGTGTGCCTACAGGGCCTCTTAAACTTTTTCCACTGGCCTCTTGGAGTTTTGGCAGCATTTGTTGGCATTACATGGCCTGAGGGCATGCATGCTTTGTGTTCAGAACCAAGGCTACAGTGAAGTTTCCTGATCCAACATGAGTGTTTGATTTTGAATTGATTTTTGGTCTTTGTGTGTTCAGAAACCTTTACTGTTGCCAAATTTTCTTTGACCCCACGTGGGGTTGAGACCCACAGTTAAAGCAGCACTGGAAAACATTGGTTTAGCCTAATTTCTGCCAGACTGCTTCCCTAGCAGTTTTTAACCAGATAAGTTTTTTCCTAGGTAATTCATGTTTTCCACTTTATCCAATACTGGGTATTGAATTCTGTTGCTTCTGAATTCTCCCTTGTCTAGTCTGTCCCATTTATCTTGTTCTCTATTTTTAAACCGAATCCAGATGGTTTTGATGACCGCTGCTTTATAATATAGTTGGAGGTCTAGAAGTGTTCTCTCCCTTCATCTATACTACGTTTAATTATTTCCCTTGATATTCCACATCTTGTTTTTTCCAAATGATTTTATTATTTTGATGCCTAGTAAATATTTTTCTATCCTTTCAGTTTTATTTTACTTATGTCTTTGTTTTTTGAATGTGTTTCTTGTAAGCAACAGAGTATAAGGTTTTGTTTTCTTATTCAAGATGTATTATTTGATTGTTTAAATCCTTTCACATTTGAAATTATGAGTTAGGTTTATATTTTCCTCTGTCTGTCTCTAATATTGGTTTTCTTTTAAGTTAGGATTGTTTTCCCCCTTCTTCTGCTCTAAGCACAGTTCTACACTCCTTTGGTTACTTTACCTTAAGCATTTTTAAGGCATCTCTGTTCCTACTGGCTCTCTTCCCCTCACCCCCGATCCCTTCCTCTTGTTACTTTTTCCTTTGAGGTAACAAGTATTATTTATTATTATTAAAAGTATAAAACAGACTATAGCTCAGGGGAAATTGAATTTTAAGTTTTAATTTTATTTATAAAAATCTTACAAAGCAGTAGAAATCTTTTAACAGGTTAGCTTAGGTACAGTATTTTAATGACAGAGACTGTGCCAAATGTAAAATTTAAAGTCAATAGAGATGGCTATAATTCTAAGTATCTGCAGTCTTTTACATCCTTTGAATAAGACACTAGGTTACAGAGAACACTAATCTTGAAAACTAATTTAAAGAAATAAGAATTAAAAGATTCTTGTGAGCATGATCCTTTTGATTTAGTCTTGAAAGCATTCAGGGCATAAATGTGAAGTATGGCATCTAATAACAAATTAGCAACGAATATGTATTTATAGAGAACAGTTATATAAGGAAAAGGCTAAGAAAACATTGAAGCTTGACTTTTTTTTATATTGATGCTTACTCAGTTAGGGTTTAGTATTTTTAGTTAATAAGTTCTCTAGAAGTTCAGAGGAGTCTTCTATTCTACCTTCTCCTTTTCTCCCACTATTTAAAATGTGGAAAAGGTTATGCCTGCAAGTTATTTGAAACCCTAGGACTACAAGAGTACATGTGACATTAAAAATCTAGTTCAAGGGTTAAGAGGCTCTACTTTATTAAACAAAAAAGAGTTAGGGAAAGACCATTTTAGATAATTTGCCAGAGTTTATAAATGAAACATTTGTAAGGTGATAGTATCACTATTTCAATGACAGTGGTTAGTAGCAGGTTAATATGGTAAGTAGGGGAGAACAGAGTTAGGACAGGCTGGATGAAATTTACAATGACAAAACAAATACAGAAATATTTACAGAAGCATAAAAGATTCATAATTAAGAATATCTACAGAATGCTTGGCAGATTGTTAGTCCCCAAGCATGACTAGTCCTCTTCGAGTTCCAAGGACACCATCTTTCTTCTCTTTCCTTTTCTGCTCATGTTTCCTCCGTTGCTCTTCTCTGAGGATTCAAAGACAAGCACATATTTTGAGATTAGGGCGCAACAAGATACCTTGCAGCAACTAGAATACCACTTTAACATTAGAGTAGTGTTAATGCCCAAACTACAAACACGCCAAGAATGAAACTACAACATTTCATCTAATGAAAGTATAAAACTATGGAGATTTTCTTAATCTGAGCTGCGTGGATAGATTTCAGGGGGTCTTCACTTCCAGTAACATCTAACTGAAATTTAGCATTTCCATCAATTATTTAAAAACACTACTCTGAAAAGGGGTCTGTAGGCTTCAAGAGAGGGCCAAAGGGGTGCAGGACACACAAATGGTTAAGAGCCCCTTTATCATCCCTCTGCTAAACAGTTCAAGTAGTGCTTTAGTAAAATATTTAACACAAGAACAGCATTTTAAATACGTTTTTATAGAAAAGTTCAAAACTAAACAATCATAATAATTATATACTGACCTGGTCTGGAGACGTGGCTGTTTGTAAGTTTTTTTGTGGCAGTCAATTCTATTTGTTGTCTCATTCAGAGCAATATTTTCTTTAGGTTCCCCCCATGGTTTTAGCCTCCCTGCATAGGAGCAAAAATAAATTTAAAAGTTTTAGTAGATGCTTGCATTTTTATTGCTGCTAACTTCGTTCTTATCAGCTATGGTTTCCTGCTGAATGTCAGAGTTTGTCTTTTAAAATGCGTGCGCATGCACACACACATACACATGCATACCCACACCCATCTAACCACCCACCGTCACATAGCATACTGTCTTCCACTTATTTTGATACCATACCCCTGGAATGAACTTCAAGTATTACAGCACTCCCTTTTCCTCCCTCTCCCCAACAGCACCGTAGTCTATTTCTGTGTCAGCCTCCTGCGTAGGGCCATCTTCCTACTGTTATCTATGCCACTGAATTTTCAGTATATTCTTTAGGAGGTTTTTGGAAGTCAGATGGGGAAAAAACTTGGATCAAATGATTTTCATATAGAAAAAAATGACATTTTATAAAGAATTTCATTGTCAAATAATCATTGTTTCTATAAAATACAAAGAAGCCATTTAATACCTCGATTATAGCAACATGAAAATGCTAACAACTACCTCTCTCAGCAGGTGGACTGCTGATATTCTCTACAGTTACTTTAAAAGGAATTTTTCTACTGCCTGCTTTTGTTGGTAATATATAGAAATAATGATAATTTATGTGGGTTTATCTTATGCCCTGCAACTTTGCTAAAGCTGCTAATTATTTCAACTAGTTTTATAATTAATTCTCTAGCATTCTCTGAGCATATAATAACTACCTCTCTGTCAAGGAGACTGGGAAGCCATCTGGCAATAACAACAAAAAATAGTCATACCCTTTTGACCCAGTGATTCCTTAGTTATGAATAGAACTGGACAGTTACTTATATTTTTTAGAGCTGCATGGTCAAAGACCTTCCTAGCAGCATAATATGTAATTGGAAAGAAACAAAGCACATAAACAAACTAAACACCCAGCAGTAGAAGAATGGTTAAATAAAGCACGAGGCAGCAAGGGATAGGTTCACAGTCCCTCTCAGAGCCGCACAACATCTGTGACCTGGGGTGGGCCTCACTCTCCTAACGGTAATGGAAGGAATTGGCCTAGATGACTTCTGGGGTCCCTTCCATCACTAGTTCTGTAAGGTCCTGATCCTAAGTTGTGGTACATGAAACATAACGTAATAGCATAAATCAATCGATATGGGTGTGCATGGGGGAATAGAAAGAACTCTGGAAAGACCTTTATGACACAATGCAGAATCAGAAGAATAGGGTGTATACAACAGTTATATGAGGAAAAAGGAGTGAACAAATGGATGATGAATTCTGATGAGGACTTAGAGGTGACACTGAAAATGTTTCATGAAGCTTTATACATTGAAATTAATAAATAGTATTAAGCAGATGTGTTTGGATTAATGTTTAATATTGCTTCTAGTAAAACATAAAAAGAATTAAAATAGTTTCTGCAGCACAGTTAGCTGTTGAAATGTGTTGAGGATACAGTGGATATCAGCACAATATTTTCACTCAACTTAAAACCCATTTTCAAATTTTGTATGTAGCCTTCAGTTGTGCTTTTACTTAGATATGTTGGTCTCAAATTCCTGTCTCTCTTTAACTAAAATGTCCAAATGTTACTCCAAACAAAACTACGGTAAGTAGTATTTTTCTATGCTGGTCACAGAAATTAAGAATTGAAAGGGTCCTTGGTGGCCATCTAATCCAATCCATAGACAATAAAGAATCTCTATCACAGCACACCTGATACAAGTGGTCTGCTAGCTTTTGCTAGAAGATTTCTGGGAAGATCCCACTAATTTCAGTTTTATATGAGGTTTAAAAGAAGAATTTGAATTTAAACATCAAATAAAAATAACATTTCCATAGCTTGTATATGTACCTGCAAATCACTATTATGTGGAGCTTGCTTTTCTTTTAAAGTTAATAAATTCAACATATAACTTTCAAAGTTGTCTTGCTTATCTGTGATTCCTAATGTTCTCAATCTTTTGGGAACCCTATCCTTATTCTCTTTCTCCCTCTTATGGCCCTCTCCCTTAGGGAACAAAAAAAGAAAGAAAAACCCTTTTAATGAGTATACATAATTAAGGAAAACAAATTCCCACATCGACTATGTCCAAAGATTCTTCCTCATCTGTCCTCTGGCATCATTAGTGGTTATTGTATTGCTCAGAGTTCTTAAAAATCTTTCAAAGTTATTAGTCTTCACAATGTTGGTATTCTACAAATTGCTCTCCAGGTTCTGCACACTTTACTTGCATCAACTTAGAAGTCTTCCTGGGTTTCTCATGGTACAATAATATTTCATTACATTCAAATACCATAATTTGCTTTGCCATTCTTTCCAGTTCCTTGCCACCAAAAAAGAGCTACTATAAATAATTTTGTATACATTGGCTCCCCTTTTCTCTTTCTCCTAGTAAGTAGTATCACTGGCTCAAAGGGTATGCAGTTTAATGACTTTATGGGCATAGTTCCAAAATGCTTTCCAGAATGGCCAAACCAATTCACAAGTTCCACCAACAGTGCATTAATGTACATACCGGTTTTCCCATAGCTCCTTCAACTTTTGTCAGTTTCCTTTTTTGTCTTCTTTGCCAATCAGATGAGAATGAGTACCTTAGAGTTGCTTTAAATTTGCATTTCTCCAATTGGGAAACTTTTTTTCATATGGCTGTAGATAGCTTAAATTCTTTCTATTGAAAACTGTGTCCTTTGATCATTTAGCAATGGGGAAATGTCTCTAATTTTTTAAAATTTCAATCATTTCCTTGGAAATAAGACCTTTATCAGATAAACATTCTTCAAAGATTTTTTTTTCCTTGCTAACTGTTCCCCTTCTATTTTAACCGCATTGGTTTTGTTTGGACAAATACTTTTTAGTTTTATGTAATCAAACTTGTTCATTTTGTCTTATTAGATAGCTCCAATTATTAATAAGTCCTAGTTATTAGTATTAATGTTCTATAAGTCAAGCTAAATTGCAACTTCTACCCTCTGTTCTTAGTTCTGCCCTTCAGGGCCAATGGGAAAAAAAATTTAATTCCCCTTTTACACGATAGCCTTTTGTATACTTGAAAATAGCTGCTCTGTTTCTTCTTCAGCCTAAGGGTGCCTCATTTCTCCAGCTGATCCTCATCTGGAAGCCCATCACAATTTTGGCTGCCTGCCTCTGGATATTCTCCAGATTCTTAGTGTCCTTCTCAAACTGTGCAGCACAGAACTGAAAAGCGTGTTCTAGACCAGGTTTGACCAGGGCATGGGCTAGCCAGACTATCATTCCCCTCCTCCTGGAGGTTACACCACCCTTTACTCAGCCATAAATCCCACAAGCTTCTTTAGTTGCCTTATCACAGTATGTGTGGTTGGTTTGTATTGAGCTTGTAGGCCCCTATGACTCTCAGATCTTTTTCACAGAAACTGCTATCCAGCCATGCTTCCCCGCCTTCCCCTGCACTTGTGAAGTTGACTTTTTGAACCATGTGCAAGTAAGGCTTTACATTCAGCCCCATATTATAGTCAGTCAAAATCTGTTTTGATCCTGTCATGCACTGTGGTAACTATGCCTTCCAGCTGTGTGGCATTTAAAATTTCATAAGGATGTAGTTTATGCCTTTATCGATATCATCAGTGACAATGTTAAAATACCCAGGGCCACACACAGATCTCCAGGGCTCCTCATTGGACACCATCAATGACAACTCCAAGCCCATCTCACTGTTCCATCATCTAGTCCATAGCCCTCCGTCTTTTCCACAATAGCACGGGATGCTTTACTAAACACTAGGTGAAATCTAGACACATGATACCTGCTTGTTCTGATCTATCAATTTAGCAACCATTAGCCTGAGGAGAAAAAAATATGTACATCAGTCTTACTCCTTCCCGGAGAATTCTGTAATTTTCTTCCCTCGACAACTGGCAAAAATAGGTACTAATTTTTAATTTAGATAGAAGGAAATGTAGTGACATTTCTTAGGATAGTTGTAGTTAGTCAGCCAGTAATCAAACTGCCACCGCGCTGAGCCAGCTGATAGCTTTCTCGTTTTTAGACAAAGTCTTTGAATCTTCAGGATGGCAGAACTGCTTAGAGGCGTATTCTCTGCATGCACTATAGAAAATATGCTGTCATGACGTACCTTTGTGTGGCTCGTAGCGAAGCGGACGGGAAAGACTTGCTTTGAGATCAAATACTGGTTTCTTATTACTGACTGGAGTCTGTACAGCCTCAGCTGTAAACTTGAATGGGGTAACAGCTAAAAACCAAGAGGACAAACAGAAGATGGTAAGTAGGACACAAATCACTCCCCAAATCTCAGACCTTTCAGAGTGATGGCATCTTGTCTTAAATATTGAATACTCAATATACTGAAGTAGTCTGAACCTGATAAAAAGGGTTAACAGAGTCAAGAGTGGTCATGTGGCAGAAAGAGTAGGTAAATAATTAGCCACTGGGCTTTATTTTTCTGTCGTATCTCCCAAAACATATTTCTTCATCTTCTTGGCCTTTATTTGGCCAAGAATTTTTCTCTATTCATAGTTTTCATGTGTGTCTCCTTCTCTGCTGCTGTTTATGATGTGACTTTTTTTTGGAGGAGAGAAGGGAAGGCGATTGGGGTTAAGCAACTTGCCCAAGGTCACACAGCTAGTAAGTGTGTCAAGTGTCTGAGGCCGAATTTGAACTCAGGTCTTCCTGACTCCAGGACTGGTGCTCTACTCACTGCACCACCTGGCTGCCCTGATGTGACTTTTTACGTCTAAGTCAAGTATCCCTTCAGAGTTTATTTTGGTATGTGGTGTGAGACATTGGTCTATACCTAATTTCTATATGGTTATCTTCATTTTTCCAACGGTTTTTGTTGTGAAGTGAGTCCTTGCTGCAACAGTCAGGGTCTTTGGGTTTACTGAATACTATGCAGCTCTATTTGTTTGCTTCAGTGTGTCATGTTTAACCAGCTTTTCATAGTGTGCCAAATAGTTTTCATAATTATTATTTTCTAGTGTAGTTAGAACTCTGGTACTGTTGAGGTGCCTTCCTCCCACATGTTCCCTTTATGTCCCCTTAGGGTTCTTCACCTTTTGTTCCTCCAGATGAATTGTGTTGGAATTTTCTCCTAGCTCTATAAAGTAACGCTTTGGTAGTTTGGGATGACACCACATAAGGAAATTGATTTAGGTGGTGATTTTGGTTACATTGGCCTCATTTGGTCTTGGGTCACTTTGCTCTGTACAAGCTTCCAAAGCAGGCCTTCCCTTTAGGCCGCCTAGGTTTGCTCTTTGTGCCCTCATGCAGTGCCCTGACTCAGCACACAGTGGGAATGGAGGGCTAGGGAGAGGAAAGGAGCAGAGGTCATTCCTTTAACTTGATGGTCTTGTAGCTTGAGCTCATCTGGCTTGTTTCTTTTTCTCTTTTGAACTAGACCTGTGATTTCATTGGCATGGGGAACCACTTACGGGGAAACACTTTCTACCAGATAGGCACCTGCCATGGTCTTAGAGACTCATGAGAGAGGAAGTGACCTGCCTGAGTCTGTGTATGTTAAGAGACAGGACGCAAACTAGAGTCTTCCTGACTTGCCACACTACCTCAAAACAAGGCATTTTGGTTCGTTAAACAAAGTGTCATTCACCTGCTGGGCTAAGATAAGGAAAAGGGGGGATGTTTAGGAGGCAGAAGTCTGAATATACTACTTGTTACACTTTGCACTCTTTTGAAATTGCCATTGAACCACACATCATGTCTCTCCAGGCTCTCAGGGCCTTGGTTGTGAAGAAAGCCTCCAACGAATTAACCCTCTTTCTTCCGTTGTCTTTCTCTGTGTGAAGACCTTTGTAGCCTTCAGACCACTGCTCCAATGTACTTTGCAGCCAGAAGTTGTAACAAGAGCAGAGGAGACATATGTGAAAACTAGGAATAGAGAAAAATTCTTGACCAAATAAGGGACAATAGGACCATAGTCACTGTCTGCAGAAAGGGGTTTGGTTACAGTTAGTTTAAGCTGAACTCTAGTTTGTACAATCGACTTCTGAATACAGTTCAAGGTGCAGAATTTATTCCATGAGCAGCTGCCAGTGTACGACCTTCTGGACTTAGATCTTGCCATGTTCAAGGAGAGCCTATTAGGATCAGTGGCAGTATTTCTTCTAAGATATGAATGTTTATGTGTAACCTCTATCAAATTGCTTAGCTTCTCAGTGGGGGTGGGGGGAAGAATTTGGAACTCAAAATTTTTAAAAAAATTATTTTACATGTATTTAGAAAAAAGAATGTGAATATTTAATACAGCCCCAGATAGGTGCTGCTCAATCTCTGGGCCACACCTCTAGAATCTAGAAAGCAAGGTGGATTCAACGCTTGTGAGCATCTGGCTTTTCCTCCAGCAGGCAGAGGTTAATTTTTGTGTGAAATATCTGCTGCTGTGGAGGTAACTAATGATTATGCCTGCTGTGAGAAACTTTGAGTGAACAAGTATACATAAAAAATCCAGGAAACTAAATGGCTTAAAGATGAAGATTTGTAACATTTTTTTGTCAGAGGGGAAAGACAAGATAACATGAAGCAAACATTACCTGGAGTATGTTCAGCCTTGGCTTGACTGGCTTCCTTTTCCTTATTCTTCACCAGGACAGTCTGGCATTTAGGCTCGGTGTCAAGCATGCTGACATACGGAGACTTTCTGGCTGGAGTCTTGGTCAGTGAGCGTTTATGCTCATTATCTTGAGTAGCCTCTGAGAACCTTAACAGAATACCACAGTGGAGTACACTGTTATGGAGAGGCTGACGCAACACATGCTGATGCTCACTCGTTAAGCATCCATTTCACCAAGCAGTGAGGGAGGGAAGCCTCAACTGGACCACTTCAAAATAACTTTCTCATCCTCTACTCTACTCTACTCACCCTCTACTCAAATTCTACTCTCACTTTTCTGATTTTTCTTCTTTGGGGAGAAGGTTGAAAATTTGTTACGGTTTTGAAAATAGACATTTATTTTAATATAATCTCTTGAATATTGGTAAAAATGGTGGAAGGTACTGGAGAAGACAATTCAACACAAATATGCTGAGAAATAGAATTCTAGAGTTGAAGGTCATCTAGTTCATCCTCTTAAGTTGTATGTAACTTTTCTTCTTAGTATCTTAGCACTTTTTTTTGATCCAGGCACCACCATGGATAGAGTGCTAGACCTGGAAGCAGAAAGATGTGAGTTCAAATATAGCCTTAGATACCAGATACGCACTCGCAAGTCACTTAGTCTCTGCCTGCTCAATTTCCTTATCTGTGAAATGGGAGTGACAGGAGCATCCCACACCTTGCAAAGCTGTTGTAAGTATAAAATAAGGCATTTGTAAAGTGCCTTGCAAACCTTAAAGCACAATATAAATGCTAGTTATCATTAGAGTTGGCCCCAGACTGTGTCTTAGGGAAAAGTGCTTTTTAGTTTTTATCCATGCATGAGCCAGATGTTTCTGGGACAGTCCAGATCCCTCTGAGCCAGGTGAGGGCACCCCGAAGAGTAACTGACCCTCCGGACTCAATTCTACATGGTGCTTTGAGACTTACAGAAGGCTTTTTTCCCAAGGTAGGTGAGGTAGGGAGTGCAAAGACTATTATTCCCATTTCACAAATGGGGAAACTGAGGTTCAGGCAGGCTGAGTGACTTGCCCAAGTGGGGAGAGTGAGAATTTGAACTCAGAATTCCTGACTTTCTAATGCTAGCAGAATGTGCTAGATAGAGTGGGAAGAAACCATTAAGGCCGTCTAGCTAGCTGCCAATTCAGTCTATTCAAGGAAGTTTTATAAAAATACAAAACAAGAGGTGATCTAGGATGATCCCCTCATTTTACAGAAGAGGAAGATGAGGCTGAGAGAAATGAAATAATTTACCCAACGTCCCATAGATAGGTCACTAGGAATGCTCAAGGTAAGGGGAGTGACCACTTAGTACTTCCACTCAGATATCACTGTTGAAGTCTCAGAATTTCCCAAGAAGGTGAAAGGATCAAAGGATCCAAGGGTTGTTGTATAGTTTTTTAAATAGGGGTAGATGTGATGTTACGGCTGCATTTTTAGCTCACAAGCAGTTCACGGTATTGTAGATTGAAGAAAATCACCCAAACCTGGTGGAGCTTTTGGTTTAGATGGGAAAAAAGTATCTTGAAAGTTTTGATCAGAGCATTCAGAAGACATCACTGGAGCTGGCATTAAGAGCTACTGGGAGTCTGCTTGGCATTTGCAGCTCTTTTAATATCTCCAAGCTTTTTGGGCCAACTTCGGAATGTCACAATGCTGAGCCAAATATATTTCAACCACATTGTTGAGTGTGTATCCGAGCAAACGCTGGATCATGGTGATGATGGTGGCTGAGATTCCAGCCGAGATTTCAGACTCCCAAACTAGTTTTCTTTCCATTCTACTACAGTGAGTCCATTTTCTTATTTTCTCTAGTAATTAATTGTATGCATACATTTAGGGAAACTGGAAAAGATCAAAAACAAAAAATCCAAAACACTGCATTCTCTCAAACCTGAGGCTAGTTAATTGGGGTAACTTTAAAAAAAACCATGCAACTGGCACCTTTTTTTTATCCCCACCTGATATTTCAACCACCTTAAAAAGTGGGTAATATAATTGTGGCAGTAGGATTATTAGCGCCTTTGGATAGGGTTAAAAGAGCTTCTGAAGATTGCCTAATGGTTCAATTTGGGGGCTCTCCTTTACCTGACATTCATTTTGTTAGTTGAGAGGGTAGATGGCTTGAACGGTTTCTGACACAAGATACTTCGATTCGCAGTCCCAAGAGATTTACGAAGTGAGCGTCGTGGACTGACTGGAGTGAAGGTAGAAGAGGGCCTGCCTCTCTGAGGAACCGGGCTCATTACCCTCTTAGATGAGCTTTTCTTAAAGAAGAAACAAAAAAGATTGTCATGTTTTTAATATAATGGTTTCCAATGACTGTAAGTCCACTAAAAATCATCTTTTACTGGCAAAGTTTATCCCTTTAGTATGAATGGAGAATTTCCAATCATTATCATTATCATCACATCCCCACAAAGGGTTAAAGAACTATAGCATTTCAGGAACTGCACCAGTAGCCATGTTGCTATGGTGACTTGGAACATACTACAAGTACAAATGGCAGCCATGGACTACCTCGTTACTGGCCAATATATAGGATAAACAAGGAGCAGAAGACTCCTGCACAGAATACCCCAAAGGGGAACATCGATGACATCTCTTAGAGAAATGCATGTTAACCTATTTGAGATCCCCTGCTAAAGAAGATAGAAATCAAACATAGTTTAAGTTAAAACTTTTTTGAGCACCTGCTGTATCTCAGACATTTTGTTAGGTGCTTACTGGCTTAAGACAAGAGGGGTAGAATAATATTGATACACAGAATCAAGCAATTATATATAAATTCCCAAATTCTTCAGAAAAGTATTAGAAGGCTCACCTTGGAATTACTATGGGGAGTTCCAGTTAGGTTAGCTTTTTTAGCTAATATCTGTCAGAAGAGAAAGAAAAATTTGAGTACTAAATTCCATTAGTCTCGACCACATCACAAAGAAATTTAATCTTATTTGATAGCACAGAGAAGACTGCTGAAATTGGCAATGTGTTGTCAAAAGTAGCAAAATTCAGATTAAGATTTAAAAGAGAAACTAGAGAATTGCATTTAAACAGTCTGATGTTATAAGACCATGCCAAGATCTCAAGAAAAGTTATCCTTTACCATAAATTCAGCAGTATTAGACTGATGACATATAATCTCTATATTACAGGATGCATTTTAAGAAAGAAAATAATTGTTATTTCCATTTTTAAAAATCCAGAGGGTTTTTTTTTTTACTCTTAGTAGACCACTTTTCTGTCAGCACCAGTTATATTTTAAATTTGACTTGAACAGCTTTATAATGGCCCTGCTTTCTAAAAGAGTGTCAAGTAGCTGGATATATGAACAATAGTTTAACTCTTCTGATAAAATCATCTGAGGTTTTGTCAGGAAGAAAACTGTTCATGGCTACAGCTCCTGAGGTAATACATATAATTTACCTTGTCTGTAATTTATATGTCATTCTCTTCTAGGCACATATACATTGTGGTGCCAAAAGCCTACTATAAAAGGTGGTGGAAGACTGTAAGTAAATAGAACTCATTTCAGCCTAAAGAGTCATTTTATAAGCTTCTATATGGACAAAAGCGCATATTCAACAACTCTTAACAAAATAGATGAAAAGACAATCAAAAGAAGTCAGACTTTTAGAAACTGAAAAACCAATTAGGAATAGACTCAGAAACACATCTCATGGTAGAAGGTCTGAGGACTATTAGAACAGAATATCACATTCCTTATGATATGGTTATTGTTTTGTTATTGTATTGTTACAGTTATTGTTTTGGATGTTTTTTGCGTAACTTTTTTTGAGGGGACATGAGAGCATGTTCAGTTGGGGGCAGGGGTTGGAATTACTGTGATCTAAGGACAAAAGACATCAATAAAGCATTTTGAAAATAAAAAGTCTACAAAAAAAATGTGGGAAGACTGTAATGGTAATTCATATTTGATTCCAGAACACATTTTATAGTTTTTATATGAAGTTTCCTGCAAATGGTTGGACCTAAAATCCCCAAACCATTCCATCTTTCCATGACACCATAGCCCTTGGTCACAGCCATCCAGCTTCTTAGGGCTCATGAGAGAAAAAGAAAATTCACCCATGATGATAACTAGTAATTATAAAGCTTGTTGGATGGTAATTGTCCCAAATGACATACTAGGAAGAAAAAAAAATGCTACCATTGACTTCCAAAGCCACACAGTTTTAACATGATGGTAGGTGGCAGAGAAAGAACACTGTTGGAGGTTATCTAAGACTCAGTCCTAAAGAGAGGGAACACTATATGCTGTCTCCATCCTGCTTCTCTGCAGACAAGTCCCAGCTGCTTCTTGGAACAGCTAAAACAATTAGAGACAAACATGCACATTACACACATACACAGAGGCTTCAAAGGGGTCAACAATTTTGTGGGCTTCTTATTTAGAAGGGTTGGTAAACAACAGTTTATGCCACAGGTAAAATTATTTTCAATCTTCTGTGTTTGTTTTTCTTATTTTTTTCTGTCTGTATTTGTATATTTCATCACTTGTACTTGTCAGTGGACACTAAAATGAAAGGAAAGAATGTATCAGTAAGACAGAGAAAGATGGAGAGCCAAAGAATTTTGGTGGTTTGAGGGTAGGGAAGAAATGGGCCTCTTGGGAAGGGATTTAGAAGAAATACACAAGTAGGAAACAAAAAGTAATGGGCTCTTTCCAATCAATCAGTAAGCTCTTGTTAAGGACCTACTATGTTCAGGGCACTGTGCCCTGGTGATATAAATACAAAAGGGAGACAGTCCCTGCTTTTAAGGAATTTACATTCTAGTGGAGAGTAGGGATGGGAGAATGCAACATATTCACAGACAGGTAGATATAGGATATAACTAATAAATACAAAAATGATTTGGGGTAGAGGTCTTCACAATAAGGGAGTAATCAGAAAAAGCCTCACAGCAGAGGTAACATTTAAGCTGAGCTTCAAAGTGAAGGATGGAAGGGTTCCATAAGGTAGAGGTGAGGAAAAAGAACACTTCAGTCCTGGGAGACAATATGTGGAAATGGAACATTGTCTACAAAAATATAGGAAGCAAGTTTAGCTAGAGCCCTAGGGAGGAAGAAATGTGTATGTAGCCTATAAAGATGGCTCCTGGAGCTAGATGGGGAAGAGCTTTAAATGCCAAACCAGGCAACTTGTGTTTTATCCTATTGGCAATGAGGAACTACAGGGGAGTGTCATGGTCAAACCTTGATTTCTTTGATGACAAAGATAATAGGAGATTTCCCTAGAAATTAGTACAAAGACTGATCTCATTAAACATTTCTGTCAATCTGCAAGAGTCAGTTCCCTGCAAAACTCTCTCAATTTATAGATGACAAGACTCTTTTGGGAAGCAAAACACCAAGTTGACAGGGACAAGCTGAATCTTAGGAAAGCAGCTCCAGCCAGACTATTCCTGGATGACCTAGAGATATCAGGGGCCAAAGCGATTTGGTAGTAAGGCAGATGAAGGGAATGGGAGGCTCCCCAGAAACCTTAGGATACTTCAGTCATGAGTGGGTCATATGAGCACAAGTGCTGGTGGAATTGAGGGAATTTATTTCTAGGTAATATGGGCTAGATTTGTCAGTCAGTCACTCATAAATGGGAGAAAAATCCTGGATGATTGGAGATTTTATACCTCAAGTCACTGAGGTTCACATCACTGAAGACATCTATACCCTATGTGCCACTGATACAATTCTGGGTAGCTCATGATTTTCCACAGGCTGGAAATTCTTTTGTGTAAATTATTATGTAAAATTATGTAAAAGTCAGCCTAATAATGACATATATGGTACAGTGCCTTGAACTTAATAGTAACTGTGTGTGAATTAAAGCTATCTTTAGTAAATCACTAACAATAGCTTTTCCTATAACTTTATTTCATTGTTTAAAAAAAAAGCCCAAATCAATCAAGGATGCAATCTAGGTGTCATACCCTTAATTCTTTCACTGAGTTGTTAAGGACTTCCATACGTTTCTTTTTTCGGTCAATATACTTGTCAATAGATTCCATTTCCTTAAAATGAGCTTCATGAATCTTCTTAAAATCTAGAGTATTACCCCAACAAAAAACGAAAATTAAGCCATGAAGACCAAAGCCATTTTCTGTTTGCCCCTAATACTAACCCCTTCTTTTGTTAATTCTTGGGATCTTTGACTTCTTTCAAGATTTTGCTCAAGTGGCATCTTCCCCGTCTCCCTCACTGCTACTAGGGCTCTCCTTCTCTTCCTTCTCCAAACTACCCCACATTCGTTTCATGTATTCTTATATAAGTACATGTGCTCCCCATTAGAACATAAGTTCCTTGATGGCAGAGACTGCCCCACTTGTCTGCAATTTCCACACCCAACCCTTAGCCCAGTGCCTGGTATATAGGAGGCACTTAATAATGCTTGTTGATGGATTATCACTGACATGCAAATTTCAACATGCTCTTTGTGCAAATTTTCCCAAATGTGGAAAATTTTTGGTAAGTTTAGGTAGGCTGAGATTGGGGAAGAAAAGCCCCACCTTGTAGATTTTCTGTATTTTATTATCTATCCTTTACCTTTTTCACTGCTCATTAAAATATCTTAGTATGGACAGAATTAATAAAGAAATGATAGCATCTTTATGCATCACAATCTGACTTTTCAAAATAGGTTTAGAAAGCCTTGTGCTATCTAATTCATTAGTTCTGTAAGCATTTTAGTGCCTATGTACATAGGAGCATACTGGAAGCATTCAAACAGTCCCTCATGCACTTTCCTGGCAACTGACTCAGGGCTGTGTATTAACAATTATTTAAACTTACTTGGAGTTGTAAATATTGTTTTCTTTTTCTTAGGTTTGGATAAACCATCTCTACGATGAGGGCTCTTTCCTCCTGAAGGGATATTTAAAAGAGTATCATCTGATTCAAACAGAAAGATTAGTTAAAAGGGCTTAAAGAAGCTTCTTCCCAGATCATATGGCAAGTTTCCATTCATGCAGCCTCTCAGCCTTAGCCACAGGGACTCTGGGTAGGAAAGAGATGCTTATGTTCCTTGTTCCTCTACTTTAAGCCTGCCTCCAAAGTAAAGAAACCAAGAAAACAAATACCCTATCTTATCTAAACTTTGTCGATCTCCTATTGGTACTTAATGTTGAATTTTTTTATTGGTTCTGAATTTGGATGACCCCTCTGCTAATCAAAATTCTTTAGATACTTTACATACCTTCCATTTCATTTTCTTCAGAGCAAAGTGTCCATTTGTTCTTTTGCTTATCTTTGGATGGCTTTGTGGCTTCTGCAATGGCTAAGAGATTCCCCTTTTGATATTTTTTCTGTCTGGGAGACCCAGGATAATCACTTTCTATCATCTCTGAATGATCCTGCTGTACAAAATTCAAAGGTTCCATTAAGCCATAAAAGGGGAACCAAAGTGAAGGAAACAAAAAAAGTAAGAGAAGGAAGGAAGGAAGGAATTTTCACTCAAGTCTATTTGTAAACAGAGCGGGGAGAAAGACAGGCTCTTTAGCTGCAATGTCAATAGTATCATTATAATATCATGTCCATCACTGAGGATAACTGGAAGATAGGACTCCTTTAAAGCACTTGTAAGGCTGGGGACCTGATCCGGGCAAGTAGAGACTGGGCACATCTGGATAAAAAGAGTTCCATGTTGAGGACAGTAGGCCTCAGGGGAGTGATATCTGAATGAAAAAAAGGATAAGATGAAGGATTTATTTATCAAGCCACTTGAGTATAGGAGGGAGACTCCAGAAAACAACGGCCACAAGCATTTAACACTCACAAGGATTAATGAGGTTAGGTGGAGAATGAATCCTACGGAGCCAAATTGCAAAAAAAAAAAAAAAGTTTTAGGTTTATGTTTCTATTTCTCCATGTTATCACATGTTGGATATCCACATTATCATGAAAAAAGAGTCTCCTTTCTGACACATGGATCAGCCATTTAAGTCTGAGATGTTTAGGGTACGAGAATGGGGAGAAAAATAAGCCGTATGCCACAAAGCCTTGTTTGTGGGGGTCTCTGAATATACCTCATGGAGGACAGTCTGCTTTCAGCACATACATTATAAGGGCCACACTTAAAATGAAGCCTCTGTACCTCCTAGGCTTCTCTTTTACTTAGATCAGGGTGACCTGATGAAGCCTGGAGCAAAAAGAAAACTTACCATCACAGATTTACCAACACTGAACTCAGCAATTATTTCCACCTTGTCTTACATTCTTCTTAGACAGCTACACTAATATTAGGCCCTAAACTAATATCCTCAGAATCCAGCAACACAGGTAGTTACTCACACTACCCTTTTTCATAGGGTGCATCTAGCCTGGGCTTCTACACTCACCTCGGAGCCACTGTTTCCTGGAGTTGCTTTGCCTCCTCCCAGGGGTGAAGTGGCAGAGGCAGCTGCAGCTTCCTGGTCAGGTTTTTCTTCATTGCCATCAAGCATTTCTGTCTCTTTACGAGAGGAAGCAGAGATATTACTTCCGCCATTCTGTAAAAAAGAGGAACAAATCTATCACATCCTAAGTGTAGAAATAGTATCATGATAATGTAATGTGCAATCAGGAGATACTTTTTTCTCCACCACTGAGGATAACTTGAAGACAGGACTCCTTTAGAGTAAGGTTGGGGGCCTGATCTAGGCAAGTAGAGACTGGGTACATCTAGATTGGCAAGAAACTACTCTTTATATGAAAAAAATACCCATATTCTAAATGGAAAATAAAACATACTTTACATGTATAAAAGCAATATTTGAAAAACCCATTAAATTAAGACTATGTCTAGGGAAAGAAAACTAGGGAATTTTTATAGAAAAGCAGATTTGTTCTACTCTAATGCCTTATCACAGGTGACCTTGGGTTTTTGAAGGTTATCTAAGCACAGTTCATGTTCTTGTAAATCCGACTGAACTGGAAAGACTTCAAGAATATGGCATGTAGATCCACTGAGGAACTACTGTCAGCTTATCTAACTTCAGAGCTAAATTCATTAGGCTGGCTGTAGAGTGATTTTGTGTGTGTGTGTGGTTTGGGTTTTGTGTGTGTGTGTGTGTGTGTGTGTGTGTGTGTGTGTGTGTGTGAAAGACAGCAATTCTTAAGTGCCATCTACTAAATTATAGAGGGTTTTTCCACCAGTGGGGGGAGTACTCCACACTGTCAAAATTACAGGTCCTTGAAATAAAGCCGACACTATCTTTTTTCAGTACCATGGATGACAAGGGTACTCCAAAGTGTACTGGATCTGTAATAAGAGGCCTGCATTTGGCTATGATTCTGCTCCTTACTTCCTGAGAGAGATATACCTTTCCCGACCTCGATTTCCTCATCTCTAAAATGAGAAGGGTTGCAATAAGTGCCCTCAAAGGTTCATTTGGGTTTGCATGTTAAAAGACAATTGTGTGGGACAAAAACTAAACCCAAAAATTGAACTCAGAGGCTGCTCAAGTAGAAAGTAGAAAGTGATTTTATTAAGATCCCACAGGAAAGGGCAGTCTCCAAACAGAGAGGCTGGGCCTAGAGGGCAAAATCCAGCCTTATACCCTAAAGCAAACAATACCCCGCCCACCACCACTGGTCTTTTACTTTCATTGGTGCAGTCCAGGCTCATAATTTTGGGAAATCTACTACCCCAGGTACAATTTAGCCAATGCCAAACTCTTAAAGATACTTTTTCCCTGGAAACTTAGGCCTAGCTGTCAATCAGAAGCCCTGAGCCATGCCGAAAGGTCCCCACCCCCATTCATTCCACTCAACTCACAGAAAGGCAGATACAGATTCCATGAGAGGGCTTCACCATCCCACTCACAATGATCTCAGGCTGACAAGGAAGCAACAAGACAGAACAGAAAGAGTAGCAGAAGGCCTTGGCTCAAATCTTTGCTCTGCTGCGCAACCTTAGGCAAGTTACTTAACCTTTCTAGGCTTCTGTAAACTAGGGATCATGATGCTTTCATTTCTCACTTGACAGAGTTGTTGGGCTCATCCAATGAGATAAAATGCTGTCTTAAGCATAAAGTGCTCCAGAAATGTAAACAAATATCTTATATGGGTTCAGTCAAGTAAGATGGATAGAAAGCTGGCTTTGGAGTTAGGAACACGGGTTCTGGTCCTGACTCTTTCCCATCTTGGCTGTGTGACTCTGGCAGCTTGGTGCCCCATACATCCTTCTGACACTATGAGGTAGATATTACAGGTCCGGTCTGACTCTACCCCTCAAATATTGTATTTAATTATTCAAACAGTTATTATTTAATAATAGGGGGACTGGTTTAAACAGGCATGACTGATACAACAGATTAGACTAAAATATAATTAATATATTACTTTTATTAAATAATAGCAAGAAACTGAATTGTTTATTTTCATTGGATTATGGCTCCCAGGTAGATGTTTGTTGCTGTCCCTAAGCTCAATTGTTGCAACAATCTCCCAACTGGACCCCAGTCTCCTAGTCTCTCATCTTTCCCATTGCCCTTCCACACACCTGTCACAATAATCTTAAAGCCCAAATCTAACCAGGTCATTCCCCTGCTTAAGAATCTTCAGTGTCTCATTTTTGCCTCTAGGATAAATATAAACTTGGTTTGTCCTTTAAAGTCCTTAATAATCTTGCTCCAGCTTACCTTTCTAAACTAACTCCATATCATTCTCCTAGACAAACTTGCCTAGCTGGTGCTCCCTGAACTTAGCTTTCTCTCTCCTACTTCTGTGAATTTCCACTGGCCTTTTCCCATTGCTGGAGTGGATGACCTCATCACTTCTGCCTCTCAGAATCCCTAGCTTCCTTTCATTTACCACATCCTATGGGAAGCCCATCCTAATTTTCCTGATGCTCTCTCCTCTCCCCTTACCTGAGAGTGTTCTGACCAAAGGGACTGAAAGCTACCTGGCTACCTTGGGGTTTCTGGCTAGATTTCATTCTCAAAGACCAAGCCCTAAATCCAATTCACTCTGGATCTCATGGAGCAGACAACAATAGGTCCCAGCCCAAGAATCACTTAATGGTTATTTTTAGGTCCTCCAGGCTCAGAGGGAATGCAAATAGTAAAGAGTTTCTCTTTTGGTCAGCAACTGTGAGGGTCTTCCCCTCCCAGTTTGATATATATTTTTTTAATTAAAGAGGCCATCCCTTGACTCACTTCTTTAAAAAGTCTATTCACTGAATGAGTGTTGCCTCATTCAAAGTGAGAACCTGAAAAGACTTTAGCTTAAAAGGGCCAAGGTCTCCCACTGCATCCTGGGCCATTTCCAGTCATCCTGATAGATATCTGGCTACTGGACCCAGATGGCTCTGGAGGAGAAAGTGAGGCTGGTGACCTTGTACAGCCCACCCTCACTCAAATCAAAGTCAATTGCAAGTTATGTCATCATCTCCTTGATGTCACAGTCTTCTTTGAGAAAGGACAAATCACAACAACTCTCCATCCAAATAATAATGTGTTCTTAAGTGTTTATATGTTGTCCCTCACCCCAACCCACCCCAAAAGAAGGTAAACTCCCTGAGGGGGAGGGCTAGTTTGGCTTTATTTCTCCAGCACCTTCCACAGTGTCTTACACATAGCTGGTTCTTAATAAATGCTTATTGATTTGGAATAACTTATGGAGGATTCATCAACAGGAAACCGGACTTTAAAAAGGTTGGGGCCAGAGACACAGATCTATTTAGTTTACAAAGGGAATGGAGGAAAGCCTGTGGGGAAGAATACTACTGAATTATCAGGTCATCTTTATATATAACCACTGTTACAATGTCTTAAGTACTTTACAATTCCCTTCCTTTTGACTGCTTCCTCATACTTCATTGAGGCATTCAGTGATCCATCTGGTACCATGTAAATTCCTGACTTTGTACAATGAAGCAGAGTTTGGCGGTTGGTAGTTTCTTTAAATTTTCTAATTTGTTCTCTAGGTACTACATTCAACACTTAGACAACTGCTGGAAAGCAGCATTACTAATCAAAACAAAAGTCACTTGTTTAGTTAATTATCCATTTCCAACAGTGGTACCCAAAATGCCCTTCAGCAGCAGATTTTAAGTCAGCTTCAGTTATGATGAATACAATTACTGAAGTCAGTTTTTTGCTCACTTATAGGCTAGTGACAAGATGTGATCACTTACCTGACTCTTATTTTCTTTCTTGAGCTCATGTTGAAAGTGTTCTTTCAATGATTTTAAAAGTTTGTCTCCCTATAAAGGGTTAAAGAATTCACAATTACTGCGGAAATCGAATGAAGAAGCAGAGTCCTTGTATCATCCCACCCCCGCCCACACACACACACATGGTTACCCATTTCTTGGGTCCCAGCTCTCATCATTGAGTACAGACTTCCCAGATGATTATCAGAAAACTGAACTCTATATGACTGGAATACCAATTCAGAGGCTCACCTATCAAAATGCAGTGCAGTATAGTAAAGAGCGCTGGTTTTGCAGCCAGGAAGCAAGAACGGTGTCACTAAAATACCTGCAACCTGGTGCAAGATACTTTAAATGTACTAAGCCCAGTCTTCTCATTTGTAAAATAAAACGGTTGAACTAGGTGATCTTCAAGGTCTCTTCCTGCTCTACATCCTATGGATCTTTATTTATGATAGCGATACTAGTCCAATTTCCTTAAGCAGATTGGAAGTTAAGAACAGTAACTTCACACTCTCTCTTGCAGTTGAAATTCTGAAAGAATTGATGATTCATCAGACTGGCAAAGTTGATAAAACAGAAAATGACAAATGCTGGAGGAGCTATGGGAAAACAGGTATTGTTAATAGACTATTGATGGAGCTGTGGATCGGTATAACCATTCTGCGAAGCAATTTAGGACTATGCCTACTAAGTTACAAAACTATTCATACCATTTGGCCTATTGATACCACCACTAGGCCTATACCCCAAAGACATCACTGAGAGAAGAAAAGGACCCAGTATGTACAAAAGTATTTGTAGTAGCTCTTTTTGTGATGGCAAAGAACTGAAAACTAAGCGAATGCTTGTCAATTGTGGAATGGCCGAAGAAATTATAGTATGTGGCTATATTGGGATATTGTTGTGCTATTAAAAAATTATGGAGACCATGAACTTGTATTAAGAAGTGAGCAGAGGAGAGCAATTTATATAATAACAATGTAAAAAAAAAAACCTTTGGGTGTTCTGAGTCTTCTTTCACAACATGACTATTGTGGAAATATGTTTAACATGATTGTACATGTATAAACTATATCATCTTGCTTGCTGTCTTGGGGAGGGGAGGAAGGGAGGGAGAAAAATTTGAAGCTCAAAATCTTACAAAGATGAACTTTGAAAACTATCTTTACATGTGATTGGAAAAAAATAAAATACTGTTAAGTAAAAAAAAATAAAACATAGAAAAAAAAACTCCGGGAGACTTAAGAACTCTGTTCAATCTAATTCAATCTATGATTCATGACAAAACATGCTACTCACCTCCTCACAGAGGCGATGGACTTAGGGTGCAGAAAGAGACAATTTTTTTGGATGTGGCCAATGTGAAAATCTGTTTTGCTTGATTGTGTATTTCTTATAAGAGTTTTTCCCTTCCAGTTCAGGAGAGGCGAGGAGAAAAAAATTATTTAATTTAATTTAGCAGTTTATACTATTATAGGAATTGGAGTAAACTAAGTGGCTACTAGATACCATCTGGAAGAAAACATTAAGCAATTAATTTTCTATTCAAGATCTGATGCTCCGAGGAACAAATGGCAAGTTGTCTGAAATAGCTCTATAAAGATACCTCATTAGTAGCAACTATTCAGTTGGAAGTGAACCAAGATGCAGCACTGTACCACTATTTCTCTTTAATTTTTTTTCTCAATTACATGTAAAATTTTTTCATCATTTTGTTTTTTTAAATCTTTAGTTCCAAATTCCCTCCATCCTCCTTCCCCTTCTTAAGAAGGCAAGCAATTTGATAGATTGTATATGTGAAGTCCAGCAAAACCTATTTCCATATTAGCCACGCTGCAAAAGAAAACACAGACCTCCAAATCCCCTCCCCTCCAATAAAAATAAAGTGAAAAAAGTATGCTTTGATCTGCATTCAGACTCTATCAGTTCTTTCTCTGAAAGTGGAAGCACATTTCATCCTAAATCCTTCAAAATTGTCTGGGATCACTGCATTGCTCAGAATAGCTCAGAATAGTCATTCACAGTTGTTCGTTGTAAATGTTGTCACTATGTACAATATTCTCCTGGTTCTGTTCACTTCATTTTACATCAGCTCATGTAAGTCTTCCCAGTTTTTTCTGAAACCTTCCTGCTTGTCATTTCTTACAGCACAACAGCATTCCATCGCAATCATGTACCTCAGTTTGTTCAGCTATTCTCCAAAAGGTGAGCATCCCCCAGACGTCCAATTCTTATTGCCACCACAGAAAGAGCTGCTATAAGTATTTTTGTACATATACATTCTTTGCCTTTTCCTTTGATCTCTTTGGGATATAGACCTAGTAGTGATATTGCTGGGTCAAAGGGTATGCACAGTTTTATAGTCCTGTGGGCACAATCCCAAATTGCTGTCGAGAATGGCAGGATCAGTTCACAATTCCACCATGAGGCACTGTACCTGTTTACGGTTGCCAAAACTGCAAGCCTAATTATCACCCAACTTTTCCACTAAGGCTCCTTTCCAGTCAAATTATTACAGAAGAGTGGCCTTAATTATTTCTAGATGAAGTTGTGTATCATAAATTGAGAGATGTGATAACAAAGAGGGACTCTAAACCATCACCAACACCTAGGCTTTCTTACCCTTCAGACACAACAGGTGGTAGACCTAAGGCCTCCTTTTAAAGGTCTTTAGTGACTGGATAGGTAGTTAGATGGCTCAGCGGACAGCATGCTGGGCCTGGAGTCAGGAAGACCTAAGTTCAAATCCAACCTCAGATACCTACTGGCTACATGAGCCTGGGCAAGTCACTTAACCTCTGTTTGCCTCAATCCATTGGAGAAGGAAATGGCAAACCATTCCAGTATCTTTGCCAAGAAAAGCCCCATGGACGGTACTGATGTGCTATGGTCCACAGAGTCATGAAGAGTTGGACACAACCGAACAAGTGACTGGATAATCAGTTTGAGATTTCTGTGGCTAATTATGGCACCCAATGAGTGAAGGAAGGAGCCCAATGAATTCTATATATATACTATACTGCTCCTAGTTATAGACCTCAGAGTGACTGTGCATCCTACAATCAACCTGACAGATGATAAAAAACCACTGCCCTATTTTGAGATTGTACCTAAGGATTAGACTGCCTTCCTTGATCCCCAGAGTTTTTGGTAACTCTCTCTTGTCAAGTTATTTGTATAGACACTTTAGGTCCTTACCCCAAGACAAACCTAGGTCTCAGAGCACCCAGCACAGGGGCATGCCCTCAACACACACTTAATAAATATTCGTTGAACAGAACTTACTGAAGAATTCTCTCTAAGACCACAGAGCTACGGCTTATAAAATTGAAGGGGCTACTTTTAGAGTTTTCTAGTCAAACATGGCTAATGCTATTTCCCCAGCTCAACCCCATTCTGGGAAAAAGAAAAGAATAAGACCATATTTATCACTTGGCAGGTAGGTGGTGCAGGGGGCCATCTCCAGTCCTCCTGATTTATGTCTTGCCTCTGGACGAGAAAGGGAGGCTGGTGACTTTTCACAGCCCTCCCTCACTCAAATTCAATTCACTTGCAAGTCAGGGCGTCAATGCCGTGGTCCTCTTCTAGTAGAAGGAAGGACAAACAACAACAGAGGACGCAGTAGTGCCGGGCCTGAAGACCCCGGTCCAAATCCTGCCTCAGACGCTTAATAGCTGTGAAACCCTGGGCAAGCCATTTAACCACTCAGCCTCAGTTTCCTCATGTAATCTCCTAGGGCTGTTGTAAGGATAGATCTAGATAATTGTAAAGTGTTGATAGCACCTAACAATAACCAACGCTTACTTCGGTCTCCACATTAGTAAAATGAAAATTATAATCGCGGCACCTCCCTCACAGGACCATGGTGAGGATCAACGGAGATGATTGATATAAGTGAAACAAACGTTAAAGCCCGAAGTGTGTGCCGGCTATTACCAATATTATCCATCACAGCTTCAGGTACTTAGACAGTAATCACCACTCAGTCAGCCTCTACCCAAAAAAGCCTCCTGGCCCAGCCAATCTCTTTCTCAGCCTCCTTTTTCTCGGCAATGCTAGAGGACCTCAAGTGCCCCCAAGACTGGGAGGCAGCACTGTACGGTGGATGGATATGGGTTCAAATTCAGGACCTCTGTTCTCCCCTCCAGAAAACAAAGGTAACCGACCTTCAAGGCCCCTCCCAGCTTTAAACCTAAGATACCGGGGTAGGATCTTCCTGGACAAACAGGGAAGGGATGCTCAGGAACACTATGGAGTGGGGGCAACAACCGTCAAGCTCCACAGCCCCGGCAAGCACTTCGAAAAACATTTATAAAGTACCCACTGTATGCCAGGCTCTGGGGCTACCAAGATCAAAAGAGCTCACATACACAAAGTAGGCGAAAACACGAATACCTCCTTTACTCAGGCTGCCAGGAGAGGGGCCAGAATGTAGAGTGGAAAGCAGCAAAGTGGAAATGTTTAACAACCAGCTCTCCGAAAAAGAAGTATGCACACCAAACTTTTAAGTTTAATAGGCATTTTTAACATTTTTCTCCACCACTTCCTAAAGTCTGGACAATCAACACATCAAGCCCTGATTTGTAGTGTTTGCCCAATTTCCAGGGCTTAGCACAGTGCCTGGCATACAATGGGCGCTTAATAACTGTTTATTGAATGAATATGAAAGTCGTATTATAAATACAACAAACATTTCACAATCGGCTCTCTCCAGCCAGTAGAAGCTGGCTCCAGCACACCCCTGGCTGGAAGGGATCAGTTTTACGGATCATTCGAGTCTCACCTGCCTTTGTCCCCCCCCCCCCCCTCCATTTTCCCCCGTACCCCCCGACCCTCCTCGCTGAGCCCCGCAGCGGCCCGGCCCCTCGTACCCGGAGGTTGGCCCGGAGGCCCAAGCTCTTGGCCAAGCTCTGCAGCTCGCAGTACTTGAAGGAGTCCAGCGCCGGAGCCAAAGGGAAGGCCATGCCGCTCTCTCCCATCGGGACGCGCCTCTCCAGCTCCGAGGATCCCCGAGGTCTAACAGCCGAGACAGCTACAATTCAAAACTCCCGCGCCGCCCCCGGAAACGTTATTCGCTAACTTCGGCCCGAAGGTTTAAATTGAGGGATGCCGCCTTCTCATTGGGTGAAGGTGGTCAGGGAGGCGGGACCCCTACGTTGGACCAATTGCAAGCCGACCTCGGTTCCGTCCCCTGCCCCCGCCAGCACGATTGGTTCGGCTTGGCGTGCGTTTGTTTCTTCGGGCTCGTGACCCTTCCTCCACGCAGTTGGGTCACGGACCTCCCGCCCACTCCCGTCTCTGAACCTCCCGCGGGAGAGTGGAGGCCGCTGGGGTTGCTCGCGCCGAGTCCAACCATGAGGAGGATTTCACGTCGGAAGCGGGGACCCAGCGCGGGTGCCAAGGCTGAGGAGGAGGAGGAAGAGGAAGAGGAGGCGGTGGCGGCGGCGGCGACTCCCCGCAGATCCGGCAAGAAACCGCTCAGTCAGATCTTCCAGGAGTTGGAGGCGCAGGCGGTCGAAGAGGGGCTGCGGTCGGAGGAGCCGTCGGCCGGCGAGGAGGCCTCGTCCGCCTCCGCCGAGTGGGACACGAAAGCGGCCAAGAGGTCCTGCCCGCTGGGTCCCCACGGGCTCCGCGGAGACGAGGCCGTGCCGGGGCCCTCGACCCTGCCGGAGCCTTCAATCCTTTCGGAGCCCTCAATCCTTCCGGGGCCCGAGGAGTCGAGGCCTCAAGAGAACTTCGTCGTGTTCCACTGCCTGGACTGCTTCGCCGTGCTCGGGGACTCGGTGCATCTGTGCGGGGAAGAGACGCGCCTCCTGAGCGTCCTCATCTTAAGCCGTGAGTGCCCCTCTCCCCTCCCCCCATATGAATGAATGAATGAATGAATGAGGAGCGCCACCTTCTAGGAGTCGGGCGCTGCGCTGGGCCGCTGTGGCTACCACTACCGAAGGGAGACGGGAGTGTGTCTAAGCACATTGCTCGCTACACTGTAGGCCCTTAATAAATGTTAAATGAATTGAATACAACTACCTATAAGGGGAAGCCGTGGCCAGGGAAGGGGGTTTTGGTCCGGGGAGTCACGGGCATAGCGATTTCCCAGTGGATGTGAACTCTGGGTCTGGGGCCAGCTGGATATAGTGGGTTAATTTTTTTTAAAATAAATAGTATTTATATAGAGCTTTAAGGTTTGCAAACACTTTACATATGTTATCTCCTTTGCTCCTTTTAACAGCCCTGTGAAATCAGCACTGGTTAAGTTTGTCAACTTAAGCCTCAGGAAGTTGACAGCCTCTGGAAATCCCCGGTGGAAAATTAACTCACCTTGAGGCAGCCCTGTGCTTGACACAGAGGAAAGAATGCCCCATTAGTCTGAGGCTCCTATTTCAGATTCCCTACCTCTGTCGCTTTGTACCTGTGTGACCTTGGGCAAGTCACTTTTGCAGCTTGCTTTTCTTCATTTGTAAAATGAAGGGTTTGAATTTCTTTCCAGCTCAGTCCGCAGCTGCTTACATGCTGCCCTTCAAGAACTCTGTGGGTTGTGGAGCTCTGATCGTTCAACCCTCACCCATGCTAATAAGAGGGGAAGGGAGAAAACAAAAGTCTTGGGAGTGAGGTCCCTTGTCTTCCTCAAACTAGGCAATCAAGTATTTATTAAACGCATGTTATGTGTCATGCTAAGCAATACAAAGAAAAAGAGAATGCTTTCAAAATCTCACATCAAATCCAACAGTGTGAATAGCACACTCACACGCACACTCAGCTCTGCTGATTTCTAGAATACTTCTCTCTCCTGCTTTTCTTTAACCCATCCCACTGCTCCTCACTCTCTTTTGCTAGACCCATCTCTGGTCTACCTCATGTGGGTATCCTCCAAGGTTCTGTCTTGTTCTCTTACCTCTCTATACTCTGTTCTTTGATGATCACTTCCCACTCGTTCAATTATCATCTGTACATACATGACCCCCAGATGTCCATATCTACCTCTGCTTCTTGGAGTTACAGTCATGCAAAACGTAGCCAGCTGCCTGCTGGGTGTCACCTAGATGTCACCTGGTGTCTTAAACTTAATATGTGCAAAATGGAACTGATTACTTTCCACTCTTCTTCCGTACTTTCTTTGAAATTTCCCCATTTACTTTGAGTTTTGTTGTGGGATTGTAATATAGGATTATAAAGTATAACCAACCTACCATTCATTCTTGACTCTCTTTGTCCATGTTTCTCACAGCTCCCTGCTCCCACATTAGATGAGCCAAGTCAGTCTACAACCACAGTCAGCATCCTAGTTTAGGTCTTTTTCCATGCACTCCTCCTATTACAGAAATTTCCTAGTACTTTCCTTCCAGCAGATCATCTTGTATTTAATTTATCTGTGTGTACATGTTGCATTTCTCCATTATAATGCATTACCCTTGAGGGCAGAGACTTTTTTTAGGGGGTCTTTGTTTCTCCAGGCCTAACACACCTTACTTTGCATCTAGTGGGAGCTCTATAATTGTCTGTTTTGTTGAGAAAGGGGAAGGAGGAGTGAGCCAGGCTAGGAGATACTAGATGGAGAAATCTCATACTAGTAGAGAGTGAGATGCTTATTAGTGTTTTTCTCTATAGGAATCACACATAATGTCATTTTGGATAAGTCCTTACTGGTTGGCATTGAAGGTGCTCTCCTGGGCAGGTAGGTATTAATTGTGTGAAATGAATATGTGGTTTCTGACTTGATAAAATTATAATGAGAGATGTCTAAATGTACCAGAATAAAAGAGTTTATTTTCTCCCATTTTTTTCACATTTTATATGACCTTTCTACTATTTTATATTCCTTTATTTTCTACCCCTTTCCCCCCCTTTTTTTTAAATTTTGCTTGTGAGGATCTCTCTGGTAAGGGATGCTCCATGCAAATCAGCAACTTATCTGTAACTGGTAGTCAAATTTGTTGATTCTATGAGGTTTGGAGCAATTACTAATGCATTGGGTGACAGAGTCAGGATTCCTCATGTTAGACTGATAGGCCAAAATGAATAAGATGAAATGTAATGGAGGTAATGTAAAGTTTTACAGTTGAGAAACAAAAATTAGCCTCGGGAAGTATGACTAGACATCTTTTTGTTGCCTCAAGAGAAGCCTTGTATCTATAACACAGGTGGTCAGACTGCTTTTGAGGGGCTGCATCCAGTCCCTACATTTTTAGGAAGGACATTAAATAAGCTGGATTATATCCAGAGGAGTGCGAAAAGGACAGAGACTATGCTATGGGGTATTAGTCTAAAGATCAAAAGACTTAGGGTTTCGTGAAGGCAGTTGTTAGGGACTTTTAGGCTGTTGTGTGAAAGGAAGATTAGACTTTTGCTGGGGAAGAGGTAGAAACAGTAGGTAGATTTAAGTAAGATACAAGAAACAATTTCCCCTCATTTGAAGCTGACCACACTTGCCTCAGAACCTGGTGATTTTCCCTTTCTTGGAAATCTTCAAGCCAAAAGGCTGGACAGCAACCAGTCATCACCTATTGGGTGGAGGAAGGTTCTAAACTTGAGCAGAGAAACTGTTTGATTTTTGTCTTTGTGTCTCCAGCACACAGGAAATGTTCAGTAAAATGCTTGTTGAATTGGTTTCTGAGATCCTATCCAAATCTTGAGACTGTGTGTTAAGTTCACTTGGGCTGGATGTATGAAGGGAAGCAGGGTGAAATATTACTTGAAGGGTGGATTAGAGCCAGATTATAGAGCATCTTGAATGCAACTGGTCTATATTATTATCAGCACATTCAAATAAAGTTGATTTCACTGTAATTGTCAATATTCTAATCAAGTTCTGCCACAAGGAGACTGTTGGCAGTACCAGGAGAGGTTTGATTTCATCTTTTTCCCCTTCTTTTAGGACATGATGATGGCAAGTTTATAGTGTAATATTTGTGATCTTAAATATTTTGTATATTTGATGCTACTGTATAATTTCATATATTTTCAATGACAAAAAGATTAAAACACATCTACGATTGATGTTTTGCAGTCTGTATCCATAATTTTTTTTTACCATTAGGTTAGATTACCCATGGATTTAGCTATTATTTCTATGCTGCTTATTCTTTTTTTTTTAATTAAGATTTTTTTATTTTTAGCTTACAACACTCAGTTCCGCATGATTTTGAGTTCCAGATTTTCTTCTCCTGCCCCCCCCCCCCTCGTTCCCCCAAAGAGAGTGAAAAAAAAAAAGGAGAGCAAACAGTTTGCCTCAATCTGCATTCAGTCTCCATAGTTCTTGGTTTGGATGTAGATAGCTCTCTCCCTCATGAGTCCTTTGGAGGTGTGAGGTGTCTTTGAACTTTGTATTGCTGAGAAGAGCTAAGTCTGTCAAGGTTAGACATCACAGAATCCATATATCTGTGGTTGTGTATAATGGTCTGCTCCGCTCACTCAGCATTCTATCATCTAGGTTTTTCCAGGTTATTGTGAAGTCCTTATCTTCCCCATTTTTTTGATAGTCCACTTATTTTCATTTATTTAGTGTTTAGGTCCAATATCTTTGATGCTACAAAATGATTCCATTTTAGTTTTTACTCTGCCCATGACACAGTTGGGTTTGGAATGATCATAGCCAATATTTAGATTTTCTTATGATTTTTTACTTTCCTCCCTAAGAATAACAGCAAAGCATTTAACTATTATCTCATTTGAAGAACTTAGATGAGGGAAGATGATTTAAAAAAAATTAGATGCTAAAGCTACAAAAATAACTCACAATGTTTTAAAGACCCAAGCAATTCCCCTAACAGAGGATTTCATTCAATGCAAATCAAAACAACTCTTAGATACCACATCTCTCCTAAAATAACAAAACAGGAAAATGATAAATGCTGGAGAGGATGTGGGAAAATTGGAACATTGTTACATTGCTGGTGGAGTTATGAGATGCTCTAGCCATTTTGGAGAGTAATTTGGAACTACGCCCAAAGGGCTATAAAAATGTTCATACCCCTTTGACCCAGCAATACCACTTCTAGGGTTGTATCCCAAAGAAATCACACAAGCGGGAAAAGGACCCATATGTACAAAAATATTTATAGCGGCTCTTTTTGTGGTAGCTAAGAATTGGAAATCAAAGGGATGCCCATCAATTGGGGAATGGCTGAACAAGCTGTGGTATATGAAGGTAATGGAATACTATTGTGCCATAAGAAATGGGGATGATACGGACTTCCTAACAATGTGGAAAAACCTACACGATATAATGCTGACTGAGCGGAGCAGAGCCAGGAGAACATTATACACAACCACAGATATATGGATTCTGTGAGGACCAATCCTGACCGACTTCGCTTTTCTCAGCAACACAAAGTACAAAGACAACGCCAAAGGACTCACGATGGAGAATGCTGTCTACATCCAGAGAAAGAACTATGAAGTATGAATGCAGATTGAGGCACACTTCATGACAGCCTTTTTTCCCTCCCATTTTTTTTTTCCTTTTCTCTCTTTTGTTTTTGTTTTTGGGTAGGTTTTTTTTTTTTGGTCCTGTTTCTTGGATGATTGGATTCTTGGATGATTCATTTCATTGATCATAGTTCTTCTCCATAACTTGACTAGTGTGTAAATTAATTCAATGTGAAGTTACACATGGAAGTTATATGGGATTCCATGCCGTCTAGGGAAGGGAGGGGGGGAGGGAGGGAAGAAAATCTGGAACTCAAAATTATGTAGAACCGAATGTTGTAAACTAAAAATAAAAATTTTAAAAAACAAAACAAAAAAAAACCAGAGGATTTCATTCTTTATTTTTTGGGGGGGGGGGTAAAAAAAATACATCTTTCAAGATAATTGGCTTCCTTTGTAACTCTGTGTATTTTATTTCATTCCTTTTTTTAAATTTATTTATTTAATTTATTTAATATTTTTAGTTTTCAGCATTGATTTTCACAAGAGTTTGAATTACAAATTTTCTCCCCATTTCTACCCTCCACCCCACTCCAAGATGGCATATATTCTGGTTGCCCTGTTCCCCAATCAGCCCGCCCTTCTGTCACACCACTCCCCCCACCCCCTTTCCCCTTACTTAGATTTCAATGCCCTATTGCCTGTATATCTTATTTCCTAGTTGCATGCAAAAGGTTTTTTTTTTTTGAAACATCTGTTTTTAAAACTCAGAGTTCCAAATTATCTCCCCTCTTCCCTTCCCACTCACCCTCCCTAAGAAGGCAAGCAATTCAACATAGGCCACATGCATATCATTATGTAAAACCCTTCCACAATACTCATGTTGTAAAAGACTAACTATATTTTGCTCCTTCCTATCCTATCTCCCTTTATTCAGTTTTCTCCCTTGACCCTGTCCCTTTTCGAAAGTGTTTGTTTTTGATTACCTCCTCCCCCATCTTCCCTCCCTTCTATCGTCCTCCCTTTTTTATCTCCTTCCTCCTTCTTTCCTGTGGGTTAAGATACCTAATTGAGTGTGTATGTTATTCCCTCCGCAGGTCAAATCCGATGAAAGCAAGATTCATTCGTTCCCCTTCACCTTCCCCCTCTTCTGCTTTTTCTTGCCACTTTTATGTGAGATAATGTACCCCATTCTATCTCTCCCTTTCTCCCTCTCTGAATATATTCCTCTCTCATCCCTTAATTTGATTTTATTTTTTTAGATGTCATCCCTTCATATTCAACTCACCCTGTGCCCTCTGTGTGTGTGTGTATGTGTGTATGTATGTATGTATGTATATTCCCTTCAGCTACCCTAATACTGAGGTCTCATGAATTAAACACATCATCTTTCCATGTAGGAATGTAAACAAAACAGTTCAACTTTCGTAAGTCCATTATGATTTCTCTTTCTTGTTTACCTTTTCATGCTTCTCTTGATTCTTGTGTTTGAAAGTCAGATTTTCTCTTCAGCTCTAGTCTTTTCACTGAGAAAGCTTGAAAGTCCTCTATTTTATTGAAAGCCTATATTTTGCCTTGGAGCATGTACTCAGTTTTGCTGGGTAGGTGATTCTTGGTTTTAGTCCTAGCTCCTTCAATCCCTTAATGTAGAAGCTGCTAGATCTTGTGTTTCCACAATACTCAAATTGTTTCTTTCTGGCTGCTTGCAGTGTTTTCTCCTTGATCTGGGAGCTCTGGAATTTGGCCATGATATTCCTAGGAATTTTCTTTTTGGGATCTTTTTCAGGAGGTGATCAGTGGATTATTTCAATTTCTGTTTTACCCTCTGGCTCTAGGATATCGGGGCAGTTCTCCTTGATAATTTCTTGAAAGATGATATCTAGGCTCTTTTTTTGATCATGGCTTTCAGGTAGTCCAATAATTTTAAAATTCTCTCTCCTGGATCTATTTTCCAGGTCAATGGTTTTTCCAATGAGATATGTCTCATTGTCTTCCATTTTTTTCATTCTTTTGGTTCTGTTTTATGATATCTTGATTTCTCATAAAATCACTAGCTTCCACTTGCTCCACTCTAATTTTTAATGTAGTATTTTCTTCAGTGGTCTTTTGGATCTCCTTTTCCATTTGGCTAATTCTGCCTTTGAAGGCATTCTTCTCCTCATTGGCTTTTTGGAGCTCTTTTGCCATTTGAATTAGTCTATTTTTTAAGTTGTTGTTTTCTTCAGTATAATTTACAGTGTTTTTTGGATCTCCTTTAGCAAGTCATTGACTTGTTTTTCATGGTTTTCTCGCATCATTCTCATTTCTCGTTCCAATTTTTCCTCTACTTCTCTAATTTGCTTTTCCAACTCCTTTTTGAGCTCTTCCATGGCCTGAGACCAGTTCATGTTTTTCTTGTTTCTGGCTGTATGTTTTGGTCTTCTTTGTCACCAAAGAAAGATTCCAAAGTCTGAGACTGAATCTGGGTGTGTTTTCGTTGTCTGGCCATGTTCCTAGCCAACTTACTTGACCCTTGAGTTTTTCAGGGGGTATGACTGCTTGTAGAGTAAAGAGTACTTTGTTCCAAGCTTGAGGGGATGCATTGTTGTTTTCAGAGCTGTTACAGCCAGCTCTGCCACACCAGCACTCCTCCTTCCCCAAGAACCCCCAACCCGGACTGGACTCAGGTCTTATGCAGGCTCTGCACTCCTGCTCAGATCTGCCACTTAATTCCTCCCCCCAGGTGGGCCTGGGGCGGGAAGCAACTGCAGCTGTATCTCTGTAAGCAGCCTCAGAGCTGCATCACCGCTGCCTCTGGGGCAGTGGCTGAACCATGATCTCCTTTCACTCTGTCCCAGCAGCTTTTCCCATTAACCTTCTCTGTTGTCTTTGGTGTTTGTGTGTTGAGAAGTCTGCTAACTGTCACAGCTCACTGATTCAGGGCGCTAGGGCCTGTTCCGCCTGGCTCCCCGTCTGGTTGGTCCAGGTGCAGCTCATGCTGGGCTATGCTCCTCTCCCAGCTCCAACCTTACCTGGCAACCATCCAGGCTGTCCTGGGCTGGAACCCTGCTTCCCTCTGATATTTCGTGGGTTCTGCATTTCTAGAACTTGTTCAGAGCCATATTTTATAGGTGTTTGGAGGGACCTGGCAGGGAGCTCATGCAAGTCCCTGCTTTCCAGCCGCCATCTTCTCTTTCCCATTTCTTATAGTACAGTAGTATTCCATTACCTTCATATACCACAACTTGTTCAGCCATTACCTTATTGATGGGCATCCCCTTGATTTCCAATACTTTGCTACTACAAATAGATCTGCTATAAATATTTTTGTATATACGGGTCCTTTTCCCACTTGTGTGATCTCTTTGGGATACAACCCTAGAAGTGATATTGCTGGGTCAAAGGGTATGAACATTGTTATAGCCCTTTGGGCATAGTTCCAAATTGCTCTCCAGAATGGCTGGATCCGTTCACAACTCGACCAACAATGTAACAGTGTTCCAGTTTTCCCATATCCTCTCCAGCATTTATCATTTTCCTGTTTTGTCATTTTAGCCAATCTGACAGGAGAGATGTGGTACCTAAGAGTTGTTTTGATTTGTGTTTCTCTAATCAGTAGTGATTTCGAGCACTTTTTCATATGCCTATAGATATCTTTAATTTCTTCCTCTGAAAACTTCCTGTTCATATTCTTTGACCATTTCTCAATTGGGGAATGACTTGTATTCCTATAAATTTGGCTCAGTTCCCTGTATCTTTTAGAGATGAGGCCTTTATCAGAGATACTAGTTGTAAAGATTTTCTCCCAATTTTCTGCTTCCCTCCTAATCTTTGTTGCATTGGCTTTTTTTATACAAAAACTTTTCAATTTAACATAATCAAAATTATCCATTTTGCATTTTGTAATGCGCTCTCTCTCTTGTTGTGTCATGAATTCTTTGCTTTTCCATAAATCTGATAGGTAAATTATTCCTTGGTCACCCAAATTGTTTATAGTATCATATGCTGCTTAATCTTAAATCTACTTATTTAGTGATAACCTTTCTCTGGACCTCCAGTCCAGCATCTCTGATAGACAGCTATTGGACATCTTGAAGTGTGGATGTCCAGTAGACATCTTAAACTCAACATGTTTAAAACTGAATTCATTTTTTCCCCTAAATCCTCCCCCCTTTTGAACTTCCCTATTAATGCTGAGGGTACTGCTATCTTCTTAGTCACTCAGGCGCCCAACTTAGCTATCATCCTCTACTTCTCACTCTTCCCCCCCACCCCATATCCAATTTGTTGCCATGTCCTATTGAGTTTGCCTTTGTAATGTCTCTCCTAATAGTTCCCCTCTCATCTGACACTTCCTGGTACAGACCCTCATCTCCTCATGCTGGGACTATAGTAATAGTCTTCTCATTGGGCTCCTTGCCTCAAGTCTCTCCCCTCTCCAGTCTATCCTCCATTTAGGTATCACCTGGATCTTCCTAAAGTACAGGTTTAACCATTTTACCATCCTATTCGCTCAACTGCAGTGGCTCCCTATCGCCACCAGGATCAAATCCTTTGTTTGACATTCAAAACCTTTAATAACCTGGTCCCCTCCTAAATTTTCAGTCTTCTTCTACCTTACACTGCCCGCTGGGCCCTTCCCCCCTACCTCCCTCTATGTGACATACAGTGATGCTGGGTGTTCCTCATGAAAGATGTTCCATCTCCAGACTAGTCCCTCATTCCTGGGATTATTTCTGTTCTGCTCTCTGCTGCTTGACTTCCCTGGCTTTCTTCAAGACCCAGCTAAAATTCCACTTTTTACTGGAAGCCTTTCCTGATCCCTTTTAATGCTAGTGACTTTCCTCTATTGATTACCTCTAATTCATCCTATATTTTGTTTTACAGGATAAATTGTTTGCTTGTATCCTTACTCTCAGCACAGTGCCTGGCACTTAGTAGGTGCTTAATAAATGTTTAATGACTGGCTGGATTTTTATGGCAATGAATGAATGAAAAAAGCACCTATAACTTGTTTATTATGTGCTAAGCACAAAAGCAAAGACAGTCCCTCCTCTCAGGAGCTTATATTTGAATGGGTGAGAGAATACATTTTGAGGAATGGTGGCCAGGGAAGAGAGATTTTGGTTTGGAAAATTGTAGGGATGATGAGTAGAACCTTAGGGGAGTTGATTGGCACACTCTTTGCAGGAGGGATGACAAAGACAAAGGTGATGTGATTATGGTTCTAGAAGTGGATGGTAGAGGGAGCAATGGAAACTGGATAGCTTCCTTAGACTAGCTTTTGTACTACACAGTTTTTCTAATCATCTTTCTGGTTGCTTTACAGTACCTACAATCCTTTATTCTGCCAGTCTTGTGGGCTTTCTGTAGGCTTCAGACTTTACTCTACATATGCAACCTTTTCTGACTTGAAGGGTCTCTTCTGCCTTTTTAAGAACAGCATTGTGTGGTAAGTAGACTTTAAGTTTTATTAAATAAATGTGCATGTTCAGGGGATCAGAGTGCAATGTTGTAGGGATTATATTAAAGAACTAAATTAAGAACAGGGCCTGTGATTGTTAGTATGCCAAATAGCACTGAATACAACTATTCTTTTAGCAAAGAAATCTTGGACATTTAAATAGCCAGAATAATTTCTAAATATTTTCCTTGACAGGTATCCTCAGAAGAGGTCTCTTGTTTTTAATAGTGCAAAGAAATGACATGCGCAGTGCTTTGTAAACTTTAAAACATTACATAAATGCTAGTTATCATTATTATTAAAGAAACCATTTCATTTTTTCCATGTAGTGAACTCCTAATTGAGCATATTAGCTAGGTTCTAAAGTATTGAATGGGGAGAAAATTCTACCTTTATTTTGCCCAGTCCATTCTCTAGTGACATCCTGTCTTGCATCTAGTAAAAAAAAAAACACAAGATTTCTATAGTTTCTTTATATCAAGGGTCTCAAGATAATAAAATCTGGTGGTGTTACAGTCTGAATACTTGATTTTATCAGTTTCTAGTTTCTGCCATTATGAAATGTCTATTCTGAATTAAATGAAGCATTTAAAGAGTACGGGATTGAGAGTCAGGAACACTAGATTCTAGTCTTGGCCCTTCCCCTAACCGTATGGGTATGGCCTTTGGCAGGTGGTTCTGTGGGCCTCCCCAGTTTCTATATCTATAAACTGATGGGGTTGGGTCGGATAGGCTTTTTAAAAAGCCTCTTGTACCTCCGAAACTCTGTCTCCTGTCTAGAAAAAAGAAAATCATCTCCAAGTATGGTCTAACAGTATTAGAATTGACTTTTTTCTTAGTAAAATAAGAAATAACTGAAGTTTACATAACACTTCAGTATTTTAAAATTTGGAAAGCACTTTTCTCAAAACAGCCTATCGAGGGAGGTAGTACAAGTATTACTGTTGTCATTTTACAGATGAGGAAACAAATGATTTGCCCTGGTCACAAAATTGGAGTCTGAAGCAGGATTTAAATCCACATCTCTTGGTTTCTAGTCCAGAACTCTATTATTAACTGCACCATGTTGCCTTTCATAGAATATGTGCAATGCCAATAATGTGACTGATTTTTATAGAACTGAGTAATTCCATAGGTCATTGTAGAAGCTGTCAAAATGCAGAAAGTAAGTGTAGTGTGGTGGAACATGCCTATGTCCCTGGGGGTGCCTGACCTCTAGAGTTCTGAGTCTAGTCCTCTACAGGAGGGCTAACAATGATTGGGTGTCTAAACCCACCATTGATATAATGAGCCTCCAGGAGCGGGAGGCAACAGGCTGCCTAAGGAGGGGTGAACTAAGGCTGGCCAGAAACAGAGCAGGTCAAAACTTCCATCCCAATCTGAGTGAGATGGGGAGATCTTGTCCAAAAAACAAAAACAAAAATGGGGAGTTGCAGTGTGAGGGGAACAAAATTAAAAACCAATCGTTTTCACCCCCCAACAACTATCATTAAAAAACAAGCAAATGAGAGTACATTCTCACATTTCTACCAGCCTTTATCTAGAGGATTCATGGGTAGGCTGTCATCTAGTCAATTTATGACTGTGCCTCAGGGTTTACTTTCTTTTATTAGTGCCCTGACTGCATAGGGTTGGGGTTGGCTAAAGAGTAGTTATTAAGCAATAATAATAATTTTCTATTAATACTGTTTCATATTTTCCTATATTTGATATTACATTTCTTCATTAGAATCATTTAAAGTTAATTACAATTTCTAGTAAAAACCACTAATTTAGTAGGTATGTTGCCATTAATATATTGCTTCAGTTACAATTTATAAATAGCCATTTATGATTTTTTAGAGACAAGCAAAAGCTAAGCTGAAAGACAAGAATTAGACAGTTTCTTTGTAAAATGAAAAGGTTATTCAAAATGTTCTAAGACTCTAGTTTTAGATCTGATAATCCTCTGAACCTGCATTTTTATGGTGCTTTTAAGGTTTACAAAACTCTCAAAAACTCTGCAGTAGGTATTACGAATATTATAATCCTTTACATTTGAAGAAACTGAGTCTCAGAGAGGTTCAATGACCTGTCGAGGTCACGTAGCAAGTTGTTGTCCAGATCATGATTGCACCCAGGCCTCCTCTCAGAGATCAGTGCTCTTTTTCTACAACATGCTGCTACTCACTGAAGGAAAGGTACTTTGTAATTTTTGTTTCAGAACGTAACCCTTAGGTAAATTTACATGTAAGTTCTTATTTTGGTGAATTGTTTGAAACTGCAAAGGCATTTTTCACTAACATATAGTGTTATAGTGAAGAGGTTTCTACCTCAGCCTATTTAAGCCTAATATATTATGGTACTGTACTTATTGTACAGCCTGACCACCATGTGTAGCAGTGTTTCTGTTGGAAATAGCTTTCAGAGATGCCAGAAATAGGTCTTCCCCCTACCCACAGCAGGGATTTGGGAACAAGGACACCTCTCCAACTCAGTCTTCACTTCCTTGATGTTAGGAGACACTACATATTTTAGGACCAGGAATATCTACGTTGAGGGAAAACTGTTAAGATCAGGGATTGGCGGGGGGCAGGAGAGGTGCAGAGTCCTAGGAGTTGGTAGTAAGGAACAAGAGTGACCACTTGCCTGGTGCCACTAATTGGGCTTGGGCTTCTTTTCTTCAGAAGATCCTGGGGATTACCCATACCTGATTCTCTTTCCACTACTGCCACACTTTATTTCCTACTGGGTTTCACTGTTGCATAACAGAAATTTCTCTTTATCCTCACTGTGACCTCAAGTTTCTCCACTCCTCCTCTGTTCTCTTATTTATGGTGGAGGTCAGTAGGATAATGTAGGATCTGCTCCACAGAAATTGGTTTTGTAGGTAGTGTTGTTGGAATATACCCTGTTAAGTGAAGGAAACTAATACTAATAACTTGTCTGTGTTCTTACAGCTACTTTTTAAAAACAAAATCTATAGTAAATGCATTGGAGATGGACTTTCCTGCTAAGTGTCTGAATGCTCCAATTTCAAAGGTAAACTTTCATTTTATTGTGTTTCTTTTAAATATAATCCTCTTGATAATTTGCACTTAAGAAATGGATCTCAGGTGGATAGATTTGAAGTTTTAAAACATTAAGTGACAACTATGTCTGTAAGACTGTGCTGGGAGCTGGAGATACAAAATCAAAAATAAAAGAATCATCAAACCATGTATTCTCTCCAGGGGATATAGCATCTGTACATGCAAGTAAATATAAGATTCAGGGAAAGTTTCAAGTATGTGGTGCTGGCCCTTTTGCTTGAAGAAAGCTAGGGACTCTTGGCACCTAGATAAGGAGTTCATTTCATGCATGGTGGACAGTTTATCTAAAGGAATAAAAAGGTAGGAGATGGAATATTGAATTCAAGGAGGTGCTAGCAGACTACCTTGGCCAGAACATAGAATGTGTGGGGCGTGGTGGGTGGAGCAGGGAGTACAATGAAATGTTTAGAAAGTTCGGGCAAGTCTATTTTTGGAGGGGGCTGTGTATCAGATTCTTGGGTGAGAAGGTTGTATTTTGTCCTAGAAGAAACTGAATGTTTTGTAACAAGAAAATAACATGGGCAAGACCTTTGTGTTAGGAATATTAGTTAGGCAGCCTTGTGGAGGATGGATTGGAGAGGGGAAGAGATTATTAGCAGGGACACCATTTATGCCATTTTATGGGAAGTGATAAGGGCCTGAACTTGTGCTTTGACTGTATGAATAGAGAGAAGGTGAGGGGTACAAGAGATACTGTGGCAGTGGAAGAAATACCTGAGAAATGATTGGCTATGGAGGGTGAGGAGTAGGGAAGCTTAAAGGATGACCAGGAGGATGGCAATGCCTTCAGTTTAAACAGGGGAATTTGGGGGAGGGATACATTGAGGGAAGCAGATAAGTTCTGTTTTGGACATGGTGAGTTTTAGAGGCTGATGGGAACTCCAGGTGTGGAGCCCTTTAGTAAGCCGTTGGTGATATGGGACTGGAGAGAGATTAATGCTGGATTTATAATTTAGGGAGTTAATTTGCATAGAGATGATCCTTGAACTTAAAGGAGCAGATCGCTAGGAAGACATCAGGGCTCCAGACAGAGCAATAGAAGGCAATCTGACTCAATAGATAGGAGATGGATGTATAATTCATCAAAGGAGACTGAGATGGAGCAGTCAAATATATAGAAGAACTCGGAGACAGCAGTATCACAGAAGCTGAGGTACGAAAAGAATATCCAGTAAAAAGAGATGTGGTAAATAAGCATCAAAAACTGGAGAGAGGCCAAGAATATTGAGACCAGAGAGAGGTCAGTAGATTTAGTGATCAAATGGTCATGGTATGTAATCGAAGTCATCAACCAAGAATGTGTTGGGGGAAAAAAGTAAGACTGTAGCAGGAGCCAGTAGAACAGGGGAGTGGGGCAGAGACTTGAAGTCACAGTGACGGTAAAGGAGAGAGGAGTAGGGCAGACAGGTGATAAGATCTAAGATATATTGTCCGGTGGGTGGCAGAGATGCAGAGGGAGTAATGAAGTAGCTCATAGGAGGTGGGGTAAAAGAGGGAGCCCAGGGCATTTTAGGAGACACCAGTATGTTTCCTGAAGCCCCCTGAGTGTGAGGACCCCATTGGAATGAAGCCAGGTATAGACATCTTGAGAAAGAAGGAGAAAAACATGGAGACCAGAACACTATTGTGTGGTCCTGATGGAGCCAGTGAGCCAAAGGAGCAGTTGTGGGATGGTGTCAGAGGGAAAGTCTAAAAGTGGTTGTAGGAACTAGACTGAATACATACTTGTTTCCTTCTGTAGCCTCTTCCCAAAATGAGGAGCTGAATGTGGGTCAGGTACTTAGCTCCTAGTCTTTGAGTACCCAAGAGCCTCTGGTTTCCCGAGGTCCAATATCTCTGATGGATATGTCTCCAGTGATAACACACAATCCATAATATTTGCCTTTGGAATACAATATTTGAACTTTTGTTGGAATTTGGGTTCATCTGACAAGGCTAGAAATTTTTACTTCAGCAAACTGTTCAAGAAAACTCCATCGTATATCCTTTTTCCTTCTATGCTTTGCAAAAGTCTCCTCCTTATATTTGAAACTGAAGAACCAAGAGCTTATAAATTTTAAGCCCTCTGTTCTTAATTAGCCAGCACTCTGATTATCTGGATTATACAGGCTTAAAATATATGTATCTATCTAGGAACTGGTCTTGCCTAAGTTTGGAGATTCTTTAGAACTTTAAAAAAAAATTCTGTTGGCTGTTACAGAGTTAATTGGAATTCTTTAATTACCTCAGATAAATATATTAAACAATGAAACTAGCATTTGTGAGACATTGTGGCTTTGATGATTTTGAAAAATAGTAACTGGCTCCTGCTAAAGTAAGGGGAAAAAAATTCTAATGGCCAGTGATTGGGAAATGGTCGAATGCTTATTCAGCTATAAATAATAGCAGAAGTGCATCTTACAATAAATAGATTAAGACTTAGGAGGTGATAGAAAAAAAAGATCATTAGGAAGGACATAACAAAAATAAGATTGTGTTATTATATTGCTGCCTCTTTACTGCCCCTAAATTATTCCATAATAACCTGGCTATTCTGTTTGATTTTCTTTTGCACTTGAGTGTTTTCTGGTTTCCTAGTGGCTTTTCAGTTTTTAGTAAAAAAACAAAAACAGCTTAAACTTGATGTGGTTTCCATGATTCTAGAAATGGATCTAATATACAGCTTAGGTCTTGAAAGAATATTGCCAGTGACCTAGATGAAATGTAAAGATGCTCTTTTGTCACCAGATAGCTTAATATATGCTGACTTTTTTGGATTATTTTTTGTTTCCTAGCTGAAAGAGAAGATTATGATGATGGACTCTAACTTAACAGCAATAATTGAGGATCTGAAGAGGATTATCCATGGACCACTGGATGTAGAGCTAGATTAACATTTGAATCAAACAAACCTTTAAGAGGAGGGTTTGTTTTTTGTACTATGATCTCAGGAAGTATCTAATGATATGTGTGTATCCTGTCTTGACTTTGGTTGATTTCTGACTTGCATACTCCTACCCCTAAATATTCCTTCTCTTCTGGTTAACCAGATATATTGATAAATTGCAACTGGAAAGCAAGGAGGTAAGGAGAAAGCTTTGAAAAAACATTAAGATTCCAGTTTCATAAAGTAATTCATATTTGAGAACATTTCTTAGCAGGTGAGCTTATTGAGACTTCTCTTCAATGTTGACCGTTTTGTGGTGCTTCAGAATTCAGTTATGTTTTTGTTTTTTTTTAGAATTCAGTTATGTTAAAAAAAAATTTCAGCTTAGTGTAGTCCCTTTTTTAAAAAAAGAAAATATTCAATAACTATAAATTCAAAAGTTATTTGTTGTTTTAGTGGGTTGTATGTGCCCCAAACTTAAGATGTATGATTGTCCTCCAAATGTTTCTTTTGTTTGAAGTATTAATTAAAAGTAAACAGGATATTAATTTAATTTTAACCCTGTACAAATTGTTTATATAAATATTGCCAAAATCTCGACACACTGTATTTTTGCAGCAACTTGATATTTATTTTTCTTATGCATCTTTACAGAATTTTTCTTACCTATGAATCTCTACTTAGTTTTGAAAATAGTAAGTTATTAAAAGAACTTGGAGAAAATCGTGATGTCCTGTGTATTTATTTTATAAAGGAATTTCTGGTTTAATGTTTTTGCCAGTCAGTCAATAAACATTTATTAAATACCTCCTATGTTCCAGACACTGTGCTAACTTCTGGGAATGCAGAGAATGGCAAACGATTCCCACTGCACTCACAATCTAATGGGGAGACAATGTGCAAATGTACAAACAAGGTATATACAGCATAAATTGGAAATAATACACAAAGGAAAGGCTCTAGAATTAGGAGGGATAGGGAAAGGCTTTCTGGAGAGGCTGAGATTTTACTTGGAACTTGAAGGAAGCCAAGAGGGAGAACGTTCCAGTCATGGGGGATAGCCAGTGAAAATGCTTTGAGCAAAGACAGATATGACATACTTATTAATAAAATTTAGAGAAGATAAAGCTGGTAAGACTGGCTAACAGTTGCAAGGCAGAGTCAGGATGCAAAAAAGATCTTGATAAGTTATAACATTTGGCTGAATATAATAAGGTGAAATTTAATGGGAGTTAATGTAAAGTCTTAGACTTGTGTTCAAATAAATGCCTTCATAAGCAAGATGGGGATGGTTTATCTGAAAACACTGGTGTGGGTTTTAATTTAACTCAACTAACATTAGGTGCATACTTTGTGCAAGATATCATGCTGAGTGCTGAGCATACAAATAGAAATAATGGTCTCATCCCTGCCCTCAAGGAACTTATGTATTGCTGGGAGATAGAACATCTACAAAGCAGATAGAAGAGAAAACGAGCCGTGGTATCAGGGAAGGCTTCATACAAGAGGTGGCACCTGAGCTGAACATTATAGAGGCAGAGATGAGAAGGGAGGGCATTTCTGGTGTGGAGTACTACAAGCTCAGCATGAGTAAACATGCAATATAATAATCTCAAAAGCTAAGTGATCTTTGCCTTCATTGAGACACATGGTAGCCAGGACTGGGGAAACAGTAGTCCCACTTTACCCTGTTCATTCCACATCTGCAGGATCACGTTGAGTTTTTAAATTTTATTTTGATCTTTATTGTTATTTCTGTTTTAAGTTCCAAATTCTCCCTCCCACACCCTCTTCCACCCATTGAGAAGGCAAGAAATAACCACTATCCATAGGAAGTCATACAAAACATTTTCACATTAACCATGTTGCAAAAAAAAAAGAAAAATAATGAAGTTAAAAACAAATGCTTCAATTATCCATTTCTGAAGGTAGATAGCATTTTCCATCATGAGTCTTTTAGAATTGTTGTGAATCATTGTATTAATCAGAATTGCTAAGTTTTTCACGGTTGATCATTGGTACAATATTGCTGTACCATGTACAATGTTATCCTAGTTATGTTCAGTTTGCATTAACTCGTACATCTTCCCAGGTTTTTCTGAAACTATCCCCTTCATTTCTTTTAGCACAATATTCCATCACATTCATATACTGTAACTTATTCAGCCATTTCACAATTGATGGCCATCCCTTCAGTGTCCAATTCTTTGCCACCACAGAAGGAGTTGTTATTTTTGTACATGTAGGTCTTTTATCTTTTTCTTTGACCTCCTTGGCATATAGTTCTTATAGAGGTATTTCTGAGTCAGAGGGTATGCAGAGTTTTATCATCTTTTGAGTATAGTTCCAAATTGTACTCCAGAATGATTGGACCAGTTTACAACTCCACCAACAGTGCAGTGGTGTATCTATTTTGGGGGAAAAATTCCTTCCAACATTTGTCATCTTTTTCTGTCATGTTAGCTAATATGATGGGCATGACAACTTCAGAGTTGTTTTAATGTGCATTTCTCTAGTTATTATTCAGAGAATTTTTTCATGACTTGATAGCTTTGGTTTCTTCTGAAAATTGCCAGTTCATGTCCTTTGACTTTTTATAAACTGGGGAATGGCTCTTATTTTTATAAATTTGGTTCAGTTCCATTTGAGAATTTTTGAGAATTGATACCTTTATCAGAGAAACTTTGTGTAAACTTTGCCCCATTTCCTGATCTCCTTCTAATTTTGGCTGCATTTGTTTTGGGCTAAACCTTTTTAATTTAATCAAAATTATCCATGTTATGATTGTGTTTAGTTTTAAGAAGCATACTGGTGAATTGTGATGTCTAGAGAAGGCCTACCATAATGGGGAAGAATCTTAATATGCTGTATGAGGATCAGTTGGAGAAACTAAGGTTGTGTAGCCTTGAAAAAAGAAAACAATGGAGATATGAGTTATCTTGTGGAAGAGATTAGATTTATTCTTGAGCACAGGGCAGAATTGAGAGGGACAATTTGCAGAGAAGCAGTTGATAAAAGGAAAAAATTCAAAATGGGCTGCCTTGGGAGGTAGTGGATTTCCTCCCTTCTCCCCTTCCCCACCTCAAAGATCTTTAATCAAAGTTGGCTGACCACTCCATCCACCCCACACTCCAGAGAATCGCTCTACAATATCCTTAAGACAGAATCCCTGGTCTTCCTTTCACTAAAAAACTGATGAAAGATGAGACTCCTGCCCTCACTGACCTTAACTTGTTTCTCTGTCTGCCCCCTACCAGAGAATATTTAAATGGATTTTGTTCATAATGCCCTTTTATGCCCTACAATATATTATGTTCCCACTTTAATTATTTTTCTGATGACATTATCAATTACTAAATGTTCCATTAAAATATATCCTCTATGTTCCAAGTGGTATGCCACTGTGAAACGAGCATTGGTCTTGAAATCAGAAGACCAGGCTCTGCTCCTTTAGCTGTAGAGACAGTTACTTTTACCATCTACTTGTTGCAACAATCTGCTAGCGGCTGCTGAAGGGGTGTAAGACCCACCAACAACCAGCACACAGAAAGCTGCCAACACAGGTTCTTTTGATCTGCTTTACTAAGGAAAGCAACGTTAAGGGGTTAACAGTCTTATTTTAATCCAGCATACAAATATCATTCACTTAGTTCAGGGGGAAAAGCCAGCACCCTGATCTTCACAGCAAATACAAATTCCAAACATCAACATACTGACCTTGTCTGATTGAAATCTTAATGCATAGTTGCTAGGGTTTAACAAAGTCCTGACATCTGGGTTTACAAGCTGGAGGGCTCTTAACTACAGCTGCCCAGAGTCTCCACGTCACACCTTCAAGAGTGACAGCCCCAGCAAATAGCTCTGTTCTCTCTTTTTATACCCACTTTAGCCATCATCAAACGGCATCTGAGCCACCAGAACTCAGGCTCCTACTATTGGCTCTGGTCTTAGCAACTCCCCTTAGAACCCTGAAACTTCATGCCCACACAGGCTTAGCACCTAGTAGATAGGGGTTTGGGCCTGGGTTCAGCACCTAGTAAGAATTAAAGACACCCAACTTAATGAATATTACACTACTTTACAGGGCTATTGTGAAGAAAGTGCTTTAACTTTACAATACTACGTGAATGTGAGCTATTCATACAGGTGGTCTGGTCGAGTGTTCCTTAGGTGCCTGCTAGCATATTCTGGGTTACAGAGAAGGGCAAAAACATGGTCCCAGCTTTCAAGCTTAGGTTAATGGAAGATACAACATACAATGTACATAGAAGATATATACAATGCAAACGGCAAGGCATTAGCCATGGCAGGGAGGTGAGGTGTGGACCTAAAAAAAGCTTCCTGTAGAAGATAGGATTTGAACTTAGTCCTGACAGAAGCCAGGGAACAGCAAGCAGAGGTGAGAAGGAAGAGCATTCTCGCCTTGGGGAACAAGCAGAGTCAAGGGGGACAGAATGTCACGTTCAAAGAACAGCAATAAGGTTAGAAGAGGTGGATTGGAGGGTAAAGCATAAGATTAAGAAAAGGTAGAAAGGTCGTGAACGGCTTTAAAAGCCACACATGATGTATTTGATCCTGGTGGGGACAGGGAGTCACTAGAGTTGATTGGGTAGGGGGTGAGTCAGACCTGCACTTCAGAAAAATTATTTTGGCACCCTGAGCAAGGGACGGACTGGAGCAGGGACAAAGCTATTGCGTTAGTCCATGGATGAGGAAGGCTGAGTTTCACGGACATATAGTAGAGAGATTGTGAAGTTAGAAATGACAAACATATTCAACAAGGGAATGGATTAAGCATTTATAGAGTATTTACCATAAGCCACGCATTATGACAAGTACTTTACAAATATTAACTCATTTAATCCTCACCAACAACCCTGAGATAAGTGCTTTTATCCCCATCTTTTACAGATGAGGAAACTGAGGCAGAATTGCCCAGGGTCACATAACTAGTATCTTGAGGCCATATTTGAACTTGTTTCCCCCCAGTCCAGGTCCCAGAGTTCTTTCCATGGTGCTATCACATAGTTTCATCAACAGATTGGATATGTAGAATGTAGCAAGTCAGCCAGGAATGGGTAAGCTTGGATGACTAGGATGGAGGAATCCTCAACAGTAATGGGGAAGTCTGAAGAGTGGAGATATGCAGGAGGGGAGAAGAAATGAGGTCTATTTGTAAACATATTCCTTTCTTTGAGTCATCTTGTTCCTTAGGAACTTTCTTTTGACTTTTTCATTTCCCAAAACTCCCAACTTCCCCTTTCACAATCATTTGTAGAACTACTGAAGGGAACCCATTCCGAGTAACAAATGACACAGAGGCAAGTTTCAGTGCATTCTTGGCCCATGCTGCTTTATTGCTAAAAACCAAAAAACAAACCCCAAAAGTTTTATACATAGTTGCAGAGTTTTCAACTTAGGTTTTTAAAAACAGTTCAACTTTATACCATCAGAAGAATAAAATCTGTCCTTCAAACCCCCAAAGATGCATAGATATAACAGCAAGCTGCCTTTTCCAAAATTTCAGGTATGAAATTCTAACAATGAGAAATCCTAACAATATTACCTTGTAAAATACAACTGTGCAATAGAGTAGAAAGATTACAGTGCTGCATGTGCAAACAATAAGTAAACAATTTTTTCTGCACTAAAGAAAGCCAACAATTTAATATCTAGAGTATGTGAAATGAGCTCTTCAGTATTGGGTCTTTCTAATCTAATGCCAAACTGTTTATTTTACACAGAATAGTTGAACAATTTAAAAGCAGTTACTTCAAGAAGGAAGATTGCCGTGCACTGCTCTAGTTTTATTTTGGATACTTTTCCCCACCACTAGAAAAGACAAAACAACCCAACATCTCACCAATGGCGCAGCACATATATGCCTTTGTTTTCAAGGGAAGTTTCACTTAGAAGGAAGGCCTTCTGTTTATGAGCTCTTGTTTTTCAAGAATAATTCTGAAAGTTTTGGAGTTTCTTGACAAATTTGAAGATAAAAGGAGTTCCATATACCAGTATTTACTACTCCCTTTTAGAGCAGTGGGTTAATGAAGGGTGGTGGGTTATTGTATTCTCAAGCCAAAATCAATAAACACTTAATTTTCCAACTTCATTTCACAGATGTTCTATCAATAACTGGCTAAGAGAAAAACTAAAGAGGTTTGGGAATAAACTTGCTAAGTACGAACTGAGTGGTTCAATTCTGAGCCATTTGAAGGTTACTTTTATCCTGTATCTTGGAAGATAAAGTTTCCCCAGCAATATCAAGATAAGTCCTAAAGTAAGGTTATGCTAATTTGAGGGAAAATCTTTGTAGGAAAAATTATAAGTTTATTGTCACCTCTTTAGCTTGTAGTAGATGATTCTTATCTTGTTTGCTATTATCACATATGCTTCTAGGGGTTACACTAAAGGCCCCACAAAAATCTTTTATTCCCCAACATTCTGAAATGTTACAGTGAATAGAAGTACATCTAATTTTTTTCTCCCTAAATAAGGAAGTTAGTGGCCAATCTATTTAATGAAATTAAGAAGTATAAATTCACCTCGAGGGGCAAGAGTTCTTTATGGAATTTAATTGGAATGACGGATCAGACCATTAAGGGTAAATAATTTTGTGTCTCTGGCTCTAAAAATCTATTTCAAGTCACATAAATTCAAAAATACATCAATGTAACAACTAAAGAGAAACAAAATCACAGATGTAACAATATTTTCAGGTCAACTCCTGCAAAATGGAAGTCTCCTTTGCTGCAGGGAGCCAATATTATTGCTGGTCGACACCAGTACAATTCAGTACAGCTGCCTTAAGCGGCAAAAATTACCCAAAAATACTGCACTAAAAAGCTACTAACACCTGAAATGTGTGCACTGTGCTTATTGATTTTATTCACCTCCAAAGTACTAGTTTTACTGGGCTTACACTCAGGCCACTTTTGCCTTGTTTAATAGACCCAGTTATTACTTTCTATAGTACAGTTGGGCCTTACCCTCTTACTCCTTTTGAAACTCTGCACCTTTCTGACTGCTACAATTGAGGCAACTAAGAAATCATTCATTGACACAACATGCTTCTTGGTGCATGCCCTGTTATTAAAAAAAAAAAACATGCTTAGGAGACTCTCATAAACCAGGTAAGAGGTTAAAACAAAAGGCGAGTTCTGCTACTCCCTCCTCCAAACAGCCCAAGTGTCATGCTGCTGTCCTGGTTTATTCTCTAGCCTCCCTGTATTGATGGAGGCAAGCCATCTTTTTAAGAGAAACAAGAACTGAGGTTTCAAGCAGTAAATTCAAGCCATTAGTTTAGTAGTTACTATTGCTTTGTTATATATAAATGCATATATCAGTTTTCTAGTAATTATATGACGCTAGACATTTTCAATCATGCATAATTAGGACTCTAACTCTACAGGACTGGGATTGTGGGCTTTGAGCCACTGTTGCTTGTATGGTCTTCATGCATTTTTCCATGTTCATGCAAAACAAAACCTCTGGATTTCAGAGAGATTATGGGGCTTAGCTAGGGTACATGCAATTTATTTTCAATGAAATACTGCAACTGAGAGAAAACTTGGAAACATTTGGGAAAAGCAAATGACAGTTTTAATCAAGGTCTATCCCTATGATGCTTCTCAATGGAAGAACAAAGCTAGCAAATAAAAAGGTAAAATTTAGGATCATTTCACACTGGTACAGGGGTGACTGGTATGCAAATCTACTCCCTTAAGGGTGGGAACGATAAGGTAGCAGAGATAAGAACCATATTAAGAAAAGGAAATATACAGCCTTACTTATCATGGATTTTCCGGTCAACTTTGTGACGGTTGTGATACCATGAAAAGATGAAGGTGGTATGTTGTGGAGATTCTATTAAGTGGTTTCTTTTACTAACACTGAAGAAAATTACATACACATCACTCCTTACTCTCCTGTCCCGCACATGCCCTGGAAAGATTTATTAATAGCGTAGCTAGTACAATGTAAACAAGTTAAATCTTCGATGCCTTAAAATTTGGTGTAGCCCTCTCCTAAAAACTGTTGTGACAAGTGATCCTTTGGCCAAGATTATTCTAACAGCCAAGCATGTTCTAAAAGAAACTAGAGGCCATTTGCCTTTACCAGCAGCACCAAGAGAATGTAAACTCCTCGAAGGCAAAGACCTGACCCTATTTTGCATAGTGCCTAGCATATTGTAAGTGCACACTTCATACTTAATAAGAGCTCACTCATCAGCGTGAAACCTAAAGAAAAGGGGGATGCCTACACCCTTGAATGTAATAAGCTTATCTGAATCCCATCCATTCACTGCATATATCTGGTCAATTTTAGCATTTAGATCTATATTTAATGTGCCTGTTCTACAAAGTCCTTTATATAGCATTAAGCGTACACCTGTGATCAAGCCAGATCCTGAAAACTTCTTGGCTATTCCAACGTGTCTAATGGTGACACTGGGGTACACACTAAAGAGAGAGCAAAAGGAATCCAGGTAGTGCATTCCTTTTGTGAGTTGAGGGATGGTTATTTATTTTATAAACAGTCTTATCTTTTGGGATCACCAAGTAAGAAAATTATATTCAAGAGGCACAGCTTTCTTGGCTCTCTCCCATCTACCTTGCATTTTTTCTCCTGCATTCGCATATAGGCATATAATTGAACATCATGAACCAAGGGAGACTGTAACTAGCTTATACAGAGATATAGTTATTTTCCAGGCACTAGATGGCCAGAATGAATTGTCCACACGGACAGGTGGTATGAGACAACAGAAAAATTATCTTGGTCCTCACTTCTGTCTTGGCTCCAAAACTGGGACAGTGTGCTGGGAGGTGGAGTGGTTTTCTACATTAGAGGATAAGCTGTCAGAAGCCATGGCTCTGGCTACTCTTCCATTAAAAATATGGTAAAAAACAAAAAAGAAATTCACATACATAAAACCTTTCTCACAAGTGTTACTGAGAGCTTTCTTAACCACAAATACAGAAAACGCAAACACTAAATTTAAGCTTTTTTCTTAATCCTAAAAAAAAAAAAATATGAATTCAGGAAACAAGGAGAAAGCAAAAAAAACTCCGTGACGGAGGAGCTATCCTCAAAGTAAAGTCTCAAGCAGAAAACCTACTTGGAATGCCTTAGTGAGACTCCAATTTATCTTCCAGAGAGTTCAACTCAACAGTTCCTTCCTGGGGAAACAAATGGGATTTTCAGTCTCACATATCAAAATGTCTCTCTCCAACACACGCACACGCGCACACGCACACACACGCACACGCGCACACGCACACGCACACATGCACACACACACGCACACGCACACACCCCCCACCCTCCCACCCACCCCCTCCTCCTTCTCAAAGGAAAAGAGCATCTTTTATATATATCAGCTACCTAAAATATGTTTACTTTCATGCAGCTCTGTCAAGGACTGAGCACCACACCCCACCACAAGCTTGAGTGGTAACTTACTTTACTATACAGGTTTGCTAATTCAAGTTAGTTACTATTACATGCAAAACAGTTATTGCTACTAGTTTTATCCTTTTAAAATTATTAAATCATTTTATGGCTTTGTTTGCATCAGGGGCATTCCCCCTGCATACTGTGCTATTTTGCATTCCTGTTTCAGAGGTATTTTTTTTTTTTAAGAAATGGATTCTCCTAAGCACTATCCTATTTGAATCAAAGGCCTAACTACTTGAGTGTAGACTAAGAGAACCTGAACCTGGTCCCCAGAGAATTGCTACAAACGGGCCTACTTACTTACTCAGCGCTGTTTGCTCATGCAGTGTTGCACATGATCACATTTTTTACTGTTTGTAGAGTCCATGTTTCATAAAACCTGGATTATCTGAGTACTCAGACCCTCCAATCACTTCAGAAAAGCCACCTTGTCCAATTTCTCAAGGAAGCCATTTACAGACAGGAATTGCTTTACGAAAGAAAGATGAACTATCCTAGGAGTGACAAAACTGTTTACTTCCGGGAAGGCAGGGAAAAGGGGCCGTACAAATCTGAAAGGTATATATCCTTAAACTGCATACTGCAAACATAAGCAAACGCTCTCTTTTACTTCTCACTACATGGCAACCTGTCGAGGTTCTATTTACCTATACATCCAATTCTCAAAATGCAGATCAAGCAAGAGAAGTAGCAAGAAAACCACGTTTAAAAACCAAACCAAACCCCACAGTGGACTGAGAAGTGGGGACAGCCTTAAAACATACTTTGACTCAACCTTTACAAGGGCTTCCTGACACAGCCCAGAGACAGTGACCTGCAGACAGGAAGTGTCAGTCTACTACCCTTGAGTTAACAGAGCACTTCATGGGAGGCTCCAAAGAGTACCCAATTAAGATATACGAATTATACTGTGGTTCTGTTCTGTCTACATACAGAAATGAAACAGGATTAAGCTACAAGACATATCCGTACAAGGACATAAGAAGAACAATCCCACTTCATATAAGAAATACAATCCAAGAGCATTACCTTGGAGGGGGTGGGGATGGGGGATGGTTGTCCATAGTTTAGTTTGTGGTTAAGACTGGACACAGTCACATTAGGTTTAGAATACTGCAACATTATATGAAGGTAAACTATCCCCAAGCATATTCTTCAAGGCTTCTAACCCAAAAGAATTCTATTTTTAAGCTAGCCCTTTTAGTTTGTCAGTTTTCCCCAGGGAGAAGATACAGGTTCAGAACTTTAAGAAAAAAGGAAATTTTTGTATTTTCCATATTTTTGTTACACTATTGGTTATTATTATTATAAAGAATTCTAAAATTACTACTAGGCTCATGCACTGGCCCCTAACATGGCACTACATTTCTCTACAAAGCATTAATGCTTATGAAACTATACATATTATCAAAATGGAAGACATTGGTGATTTTGTTGTTCTCAAACAACTTGTAACATTATTTTGTCCACAAGTATTAAAATATATATATATGTATATATGTAATTATTGCACATATCCCTTGTTTGTTTTAACTTTTCAAAAAGGAAAATCTCCAACCAACGAGGACTGGGAGAAGAGAAGGTATAGCAATAGGCCATAGATGGTGCTGCCTAAAACTACAGCCAGGAAGGAAACTGCAGAAAGACAGGCAGAAAAGAAATATAGAGGGTGTCTTAAGAGAGTATAAGGCTAAAACAACTGATCATAACACAAATTTCAGTTCTAATGAGATTTTGTGAAAGTTGTAAATAAGGCAGGAATCTATTTAAGGAAAACTTTACAGCGAACTTATTGGCTATGAATTCAGAGAACTCTAAGGAATCTAAATTAGTAGGTCTGATGCCCAAAGGACCAGAGTGGATCTGTTGCAAGTTTGACAGAAGAGGTAAAGAAAATAGGATGGCCCTGCTACCTGCCAGCTGATCTTGCCAGAAAGGCTACCAATAATAAGACATTAAAGGGAATGGCAGAGAAACAAAGATTTAAAACCTTTCTCCCCATCTTGGTGGCACCTGTAGTAAGTATGACCCCTTTAGTAAGGTGTTTCCCCAACAACACTGGTCTTTATCTTTACAGAGTAACAACAAATGAAAAAAATAAACAAATGACTGGGAGGTCTGCTGTACTGAAGAGAAAGATTCCTAACTACTATACACATACAACTTTCAAAAGACATGACTACCTATGTAGAGTATCTCAAGTCTTAGTGGAGTTTTAAGGTATTAAAGCTTAAAACTGCACAAAGACTTTGAGAATGCTGTACTTTTACTACTAGCAAATCTCAACTATTGCCCTTATAAAATCAGACTTTCATCAGAGGATAATATTCCATTTGGGCAATTCTTGTCTTTAACAAAATTCTACCCGAGCAGAACAGTCTGATTCCAGGCTCTTCACTCTAGCATCATACCAGGGTGCTGGATGTGCACATTCCCAGAAACACAAAGATGCAACATAAGGTCTTAATATCTGACAAGTTTTACACTGATTTCTTCAGCCATATAAGATAAAAAATAAAAGAGGGCAGATGTTCTCCTGTACTAGTAACAGGTCACCCCTAACTCTGCTGTGCATCTCTCAGGTGCAGGAGCAAGGAAGGATTTCAGCTGCCAAGGGTAGTGTTGGTTTTCCCACCTTACTCAAAGGAAAACAAGCTATTCCATATTTGTTGCCTGATCTAGACATGAAACTACTTTGTGGAGGTTTTTTTTGGGGTGGGGTGGTGGGGGAGGCGAGATGTCGGATGGAATGTAGTCCCTAAATTTCTTCTAGACCTAAATTCACCCTGCTTCAAGCCAAGTTTGATGGGCCTTATTTTGAGGCCCACCCTCTGGTGGGATGCTTCAGTTTCAACCACGGAAATCATTCTCACAGCCATCCTGAATTGAAGGATAATGTTCCCATGATGCTGCAAGGGATGAAAATACAGAATGTCACGCAAATACATCTGTCCGATGGAGCCACACAAAATATTTCTGCTTTTTGCCTCTCAAGTTGAAGTTGTATGGGAAAAAACACTTGCTTCCCTACTGCCACTCCTTTTCCATTCTGCTATATTCATAGTTAGCTACAAGTTTGACCTGGTATTTTGAGCATACGTTGGCAGACCCCTTGTTCCAGTTCACTCTTGCCCACAGCAGTATGAAAATCCAACTCCAGAATGTCCCATAACACTCCACAAGGAAGAAAGATGACAGCAAGCCATATATATCCACAAGAGAGCCCCCATTTTTGGTAAGATCAAAACTTTTTGTTCTCTGCTTAGTCAGAAGTCAATGAAAACTGTGTTCCAATGGACCCAAGAATGTATTCATGGTTTCTGCTTCTGTACAACCTGCTCCTTTCTTGTGAAAATGGAAAAACATCTTAAAATGGTATGAAGCAACCAAATGTTACCGGCCAGGTAAATGTTACCGTCTTGGAAGAAATCTTTCTTCTCACTGATAAATGTAGATATACCCATGCAGAACATCTTTGTTCAAAGACCATGTTTTCTTTATACACATAAAAAATCCAGGGACATACCATACATAAGCTGCTTTACTTACCACATCACATGAGTATCTACAAAGTTGGCCCTTTGTTCTGGATTGAGAAATCTATGTAATGGAATTAATTAGGATTCGGATATATTATTTTTAAGTTTCTTAAATGTACTTTCCATATTGAAATGCAAGATTTCTTGTTGTAATTATGCATATTGTGTAATTTTATGCTAGTTCAAACAGGATACAAGTGGCCCCTGCAGACATTTTGACTTCTTACTGTGTACTCTTGTAAAACATAAAGGGCAAAGAACTCACAAATGCCACCATCTAAGCACCTGGCACCAATTTAAATATTATGCTTCTATTTGAAAAAAAATCCCTTTTCTCATCTAAGCAAATAGCTGCTGAATGCCAACATCAATTGCTTCTTTTTTCCTGGAAGAATTGACATGATGCCAGCCAGATGGCACCTTGGGGGAAGCCACCTAACAAGTTAAATGTGCTGGATTTGAGAACTGGAACACGAAGCGAAGAAAATTTTTCCATTCTGGTCCATGGAGTTAAAGTAGAGAGGAGATAGGTCCACATGTCAAGACCAAGGACTGCAGTTACACAAAAGACGCAGGACCACCTGAGAAAATAGTGAAGGATCTAAAAACACAAAAGAAAAGTAGGATGATTAGGATAGTTATTTCAGCTTGAGCTTATCACACTGGTAAACGTTTATTTCTATAACACACACACACTGCCAAAACAGTAAACAAAATGTGACTTGTAGAAAAGCAACTAAGCAGTTAAAGAAAATATCCTACATTTACAGACATATCCACAAATTATAAGCATTGATATTTTCCCACATGTAAACCTAAAATACTCTCTTCCTCTTAATTCTGGGCCCAACTCAATACCTCCCCTGTATATACAGGGTACCAATGGGCCAGCTCTACTGTCCAACTAATTGCATACAACAATCTGGGCAGTAAGTACTCTTCCCATTTTTGTTTCCCTATACGGAATATTAGATTGAACTTAAGTGTTTATAATTTAAGATCCTGTTCAACATTTTTGAGTTTGTTACAATCATACTGTCATTCAGAAAAAGGAGATTATGAAGAACTCTGTTATCTATTACAAAATGGACATCTTCCGTGACAGTAGAACGCACTTTGGAAGAGCAGATGTCTCCTTGTTTTTATGCCTGCCTTAATATTCACAATGAGACGACCACCAAATAACACTGCCTTATTGTATCTTTCAAGGATATATGATTGATGGAAACAGTATGGTGTAATACTCTTAAAGCACTGGATTTAGAGCAGAGGACTTTCATTTAATTCCTAACTCAGCCAATTACTACCTGTGTAACCCTGGACAAGTCACAACCTCTCTAAGCTCAAATCTTGTCTTCTGTGAAATGAAGGGAGGGTGGGGGTGGAGTTGAACTACAACGAGTCTTTAAACTCTGAATCTACAATCATACGACTTCACATATCCATGAGAGAAAACTTGTTGGAAGTTAGTTATTAATGCTGCACTTTGTTCTACCAAGTTCAATGCTTTTAAAAAGTTGATAGAAAATAAACAAGGCCTCCTCCATTATGGAGGTGTGCCCAAATCTTGCAAGGTTTGTAGAATAAATTTCCTTTGTTTCTCTTAAAAAAAAAAAAAAAAAAAAAAAAAAAAGAAAATAAACAAGAATTTTGTATTCTATGTATCCTTCTGTCAGTTAGATGGGTTTAAAGATAAGAGCGTGCTATAGGATACAATTGTGAAAGTCTGTCCACTCCCATTTCATACTTTCATCAAAGATGATGCATGAATTACAGAATCAGCAAAACAATATGAATCACTACAACAAGCTAAATGTTTCTAAGAACAAAGCAAATGAAACTGAATAATGCGAAATTATAATGCCCAAGCCTGGCTACGAAGGAAGGATATTAGAAAACATCTGCATTGGGGGGAGATTTGGACTAAAGTACCTCTGAGGCAAGAGTCTAGGATTCTACTTTGGTTCAGCTGCAAACCAGAAAACAGTGAGAATATTCTGTTCTTTAAGCAACCTGCCCAGGGTCACACGGCTAGTGAGGGTCTAAGGCCAGATTCAAACTCAGGTCTTCCTGACTCTAGGCCCAGTGCTTCATCTGCTGAGGCACCTAGTTGCCTCTATTTGGTCTTTAGACTATTACAAATATATACACTGAAGCCTGCTTTAAAAGCCCGGGGAAAAAGAAAACCTGAGAATTATGAAAGACTCATCAGGAAAATGTGCAAATCCAGCAAAAAACACAATGGGTGAGATGAAAGGAAGGGCAGGCTGGGTGCAGGGTTTTGGCACTCTTTGGGATGCTGACAAGACTGGTCACCTCTGGGTTGCAAGGGTCCTTCACTAGCCGGCGCTTACTCGGGCTAATTCAAAGCCCACAAAAGTTGTTTCCCTTATTCCCCTTTTCTTATACGGTGGAACATTCTTATAGGCCAAAGAGACTAAATCCCTTCTGCAAGATGCATTTTGCTTCTATTTTCTGCGGTTCTTGACACCGTTTTGTCATGACAATCCATATAGTCTCTTGCTGTCTGATTCTGAATTTCAAACTGAAGCACCCAGCTTCAACACTCAGTCACGTATGAAATACACGCAAATAACGAGCATATGCAAACAAACAAAAGCAATTCGCTAGAAGGAGAAATAAACGTCTAAGCCATAACTACTGGGAAATGGCTGTCATTAACTTTAGGTGGTATGATGGAACACTAGCTTTATAAAGGAAACACATGAAAGGTGTAAGAAGACACAGGACTTGGTGCTGAAAAACATCACATTTCCTATTTCTCTTTGTGTTGCCAGTTCCTGATTTAGGGCTCTGCAAAGAGTAGTCACACCCATGTGCAAGATGCAATTTGCAAGAACTAGTTGAAACAGCCTATTTATTCAACAGATGAACCTAAAATGGGAATGACATTGGTGTCTGGTTAAAGAACAAAACACTAAGTTACAAAATGAGCATAAATTGTTACTTGTTGTGCACCTGCCTAGAACTATACCCCTGAGAAACTCCACGTCAAAGACACGACCTAATTAATCCCCACAACAGCCTGATGAGGTAAGCAAGTAAAAATCACTGTTATCCTCACTGTACAAGGGGGAAACAAAGGCATCAAAAAGAACTTGTTTTGGGTCATGCAATGAATTGGAAGGAGGATAAAACTGAACCTGGATCAATGATTTATTACTGTTAGAGTTCCCCAAAACAAAATCCAGAGATACCTACAGAATGATTCAAATCAAAGTCTTTTTTCTTCTAAAGAACCTGTAAGACACAAAGAAAAATTATACCTAATGAGGACTGATTAAAAGTGGGAAAGAACAGAAGCTAGTAGATATTAGTGTTAGAGAATGACTGTTGAAGAAGGGGGGAAAAGAGACTTGGGGATATTTTTGAGACAGGAAATTCTGATTGTGAGAGAAGACAGGAGGGAGGCAATCTGGGTCTATCACTTGTAAAGTGTTCTCTGAAATGAGGTCAAATTGTAGAAAGGCCATTGGCGGAAGAAATCTTTACCTCTGGCACAACGGCAGTTGGCAATGATACACGCCACACCAAATGAGCTCTATTTTGAAGTCAAAATAAGCTTTCAAACTGGCTGTTCCCAATCAAGAATTCCAGTTTCCAAAATTAACATTAAATCCTTTCATCTTTGTAGATCACCACAAGAAGTTAATCATTTGTTTGTTTGAATTTTTACAAGGTAATGTAACAGACTACAGCACTGATTTCTGAAAGGGCCCATTCCCACTTCTGCATTATACTTTGTATAAGCAGCTATGGCCAATTTTATACACTATGGTTTGAGTCATATGCCCAACTTACTACGACACTATCTTTAATCCCTAGCCTTAGCCTCAACAGCAAATATCTTGAAAGGACAGGAGGTTAAAATCAACCTCTTTGCAGCGTTGAGTTCCTACTATCACTCTTCTGTGTTTTTTGCTCTCACCCCACTTTAGAGAAAGATTATCTTTCTCTAAGAATTGGCAAATTCTTGTTCTGAGTTATGTAAATGCAGAACAGGAAAGAGAAAGGTAGCAATGCTGCAGTTAGGTTTCCTATAGGTGACTGAATGGATAAAAATTCTTTGAGTAAAAGAAGATAAAGAAAATATGAAAGGAGAAAGAAGTGTTTTCCGCTAACCTTCTTATATACTTCTTGTTTCTGGTCGATGGGTATAAGCTGCAAATGGTTCCTGAAGCAAACTAGGCATCTATTACCCTTACACTATAAAAGACCTCTAAAGAAAATATAGTGTAAGAGGAAAGATAATGCCATAGGTAATGCTTTCAAGCATCAACCTAGTTAATAACATAGGCTCTTCCCAGAAACAGTACTATTATCTTCACTTTCTTGTATAACCTCTAAAATCTCCCTCACTTCTGTTTGAATAATTAAACAATTTAATAAGGCAGAAATCATTTTATGTTCTGGAAAGAATTTAGTGCATTACTGTTATCTAATAAATAATTCATAATTATAATATGCTCTATTTCATATGTAGCTAAAAACCTGACCTGGTAACAAAAATCAGTTTTACTTTCCACCAATACAACTGATGCAAGTCAGAACCTCAGTCTTTCTAGTCAAATTCTGATAAAATAATTCACTGCGATTTAGGATAAAAAAAATATTAAAGCTGATCATGAAGTAAACTCATTCTGAGAATATACCTGGTTTTATAACTTTAGTAGAGCAAGGGGGGAAACACCCAAATTACATCCTTCTCAATCTGGTGAAATAAGCCTACAATATATCTTGATTTTAGAAAATATTTGCCCAAACCAACAAATCAAAATATTATATATAATGAATATATATAAAATAGATATGAAAAAATCATAGATCACAGGGCCTCTATATCTTAACACTAAATGTTGTTGTTCAGTTGTGTCCAACACTTTGTGACCCCTTTTGGGGTTTTCTTGGCAAAAATATTAGAGTGGTTTGCCATTTCCTTCTTCAGTTCATTTTACAGATAAGGAAACTGAGGCAAAACAGGGTTAAGTGACTTGCCCAGGTTCACTAATATATTATCTGTGGCTAGATTTGAACTCAAAAAAATGAGTCTTCCTGATTGCAAGTCCAGCACTCTACCCACTGTGCCACCTAGCTATCCTAACTCTAAATAGCAGTGGCAAAAATCAAAAAACCTAATGCTCATACTCTTTAACATCTTAAGAATATTCATTAATATCTCAAATATGGCAATTCATTTATAGAATATATTCTTGAAACAGATGTCAAAACTGTCCCAAATAGCTGATTGGATCTATTCAACTTGGATAACAGGATTCCAAATGCACTGAATTAAACAATTCACCACAGACTACCAAATAAAGTCAAAATCTTCACGGTGGAATTCAAGGCCTCCCATCAACAATCTAGTTTTCCAGCTTTAGAGTTCATATTACTTCTTTCTAAACAGTGTACTCTTCAGTCAAGTACTACCTTGTATATGTCCTATGCTTTCCTGATGCCCTATGTTTGGAATCTCACTCCCCTCCCCCACCCAGTATCCACCTGCTGAAATCCTATCCATTTTGAAGGCCCAACTAAAAATATCACTTACTTCATTTTCTCAGTCTTCTCACCCATAAAGTCCCCCACTTAGAAATCTCATGATTTTCCCTCTACTTTTCTTATATACCTAGGTTCCATTTTGTATTTAAATTATTTACCTACATTTCTTATCTGCCATAACAGAGAATATTATATTCACGAACCTTTGTATTTCCTTCAACACCTAAAACAATGCTTTGTATACCACAAGCTCTTATTAAACACCCAAATTCAACAGAAAGGATAGAGGCAAGTGTCTATAGCATTAAAGGGAAAGAGCTATCATTCAGATATGCAGAATCTAGACATAAAATGCCCTATAAAGTTGGAGTCCAATATATTTCAAACCTCTGAAGCCACCTGTCTATAAGAGTTAAAGTGAGTATGTCATTAACAAATGCAACTTACTGGCAGAAAAGGAAAACAGGACTTTTCAGTGAAAACTGATAATAAGCAATTTGACTACCCAGTTCAAGGGATTAACAACCATATTTTGTATCATGTGTGTGTGCGTGTGTGTGTGTATGTGTGTGTGACAGGAAAGAGGATTCATTGTGCAGAATAATGCAGGCATCTTGCCATACTATGCAGACCACAAATTTAGAATACTATTTCATAATGTCACCCAAAGCACTGCTAATAAGAATTGTTTAGTTGCATGTGGTATGTTAGATACCATGGGGAGAGTTGTACAGAAAATAGTTTCTGCACATAATGACTTTATAATCCAGGGAAGATATAAATATAACACACGGGCAAGATGACTTTAATCTTATTTTTAAAGCGCAACTGGTTTAGATTTAGTCCAACAGTTTATTTTTCCTTTTGGGGGGTCTCTTCTATGAATGAAACTCATGTAGCAGATTTTTTATTTTCAAATTAAGTTTATAATATTAAACAATGTTCACATCATAGAATTAACTACAGCTAAGTAGTTATGATGTCTGTTTTTAGATTAGGGGACTGGGCAGAAACCTTAAGAAATTCACATTTCAAGTCAAGTTTCTGAGCGTAAAAACCACTTTTCTCCTGTGGTAAATTCAGAGGATATCAAACACTTGATATAGCAGACAAAGAACTAGAAATCTTTCAGGTGTATTTCCTGAGAAGTTTTTATATAAGAGCTCGTGTGGTCATCAAAAAAAGCGTTACATAACACTTATTTCACAGGATGTAAGTTCATAACTTAAAACACATTCACATCAACAGTAGGTTTACATTAGTCTTCCGGGCCACATTCTACCTCCTTTATGGTAGTAAAGTAAATAAAAGTTGCATTTTTTTTACTTGCCCATTAGAAACTGTTACTTACTTAGGGCAAACTATCAAGGGAATTGCAAGAGGTTGCTCAAAAGACAAAGATCTTGGAATGGTACTTCAACTTTTACTTACCTACTAAATCCTGAGCTCTGGATTCTGTTTTCCTTTCAAGATGAGGACATCATAAACACTGTAGGAAAATTGCTCTGTCTAGGATAAGGAACCTATGGAAAAAGAAAAAGTGAAAATCCCAGAATTTTAAAGACTTTTAATATACTCTTCACTGGCATTTTATGGATCAGCACAGCTATTCAAATAAACCAATGTATCTATCGTAAGAAACAGCATTATCATGTACCACAGAAAAATCACAGCTTGATAATTATTTACTCTTTACCATGAACTAAATTTACCTAAAAATGATGCTACAAGATTTCTCTTTATGATGACCAAAGAACTGACAGAAAGTTTTCCTGCTTTCTCTCCCTTCCTCCAAATGCACTCCTTTTTTATTCTAAAGGGTCTAAGCAGATATTCATTCTTATGGTCAAGGCCTGAACAGAACAATAATCTATTATTTACAAAAATGCACAGAAATTACTTAACGCTAACAAAGTACAGTTATTCTAAGTATTTCCAGGCCATGCTGAAACAAAAACCTTCCTACTGCAGCACATCATATCAGAAATAATTTCATTCCTTACATAGACACTACTATATACAAGGGACTATTCTAAATATTCTATGTCCTTATATTATGAAATGTCTGTTCAAACAAGTCCTGACAGACAAAAGCTCTAAATAAGGACTATTTTACATAAGCTTTCTTCTGACACAAAAGATTAACAAATAAGAATCTAGCCTTTTCAACACCTTTTTGTAAGGTTTTGTATGGTACAGGTACAAGAGCACTGGCCTTGGAGTCAAAAGATCTGGGTTTAAATCTTGGGTCACCAAAGGCAAATATCTTAACAAATCCATACAAAGTAACAGAACTAGTTTATAATGCACTTCCCGGCAAAACCCAGAGATAGAGAGTAAGTACTATCATCCTTGATTTACAGGTGAATATATTAAGGAATTTAGGAAATTAAGTGACTTCTAGCCACTTACCCCACCCATCCTAATTTAAGGCTCAGCTTCCTTATCTGCAGTGAGAATAGCTGCAGTAACTCCCTCCAAGGGGCATGAAGAACAAATTAAATTTGAGTTACAACGATGCAAATGACTGACTTTAAAGTTCATCAGTTCAGAATCCACAGCATATAATAGAGAAATGTTTATTAATTTCAATTGCAAAAACTACCTTTATACTCCAGTCTGGAGTCTGCAAAAGCCCCTAAAGTCATATGATGAGGGGTGGGGGAGGGAAGCTATAAAGAGAGACCATTACTACATAATAAATCCAATTCTGACTCAATTACATTTTATTATAGATTATTATATATATTATTATTATATAACATATATATTATTATATATATTATAGAAGTTAAACAGTGCATTCTGACAACTCTCGGAATGGCAAAGTAACTTACAGCATAGCATATAGGACCAAGGCCTTTAAATATGTCTTTGGCCTCTCCCTCCAATTTGTTTCTATAGTTCAGACGTGTCAGATCTTTATAACCCCATCTGGAGGTTTCTTGGCAAAGTTACTGGTGAGGTCTGTTATTTCCTTCTCCAACACATTTTACAGATAGGGAAACTGAGGCAAGCAGGGTTAAGTGACTTGCCCAGGGTCACACAGCTAGTGTCTGAAACAGGATCTGAATTCGGGTCTTGGAGACCTCTATCCAGAGCACCACCTGATCCCTTCTCCCACTAAAGACCGACTCTAAATACGGATTCCCTTGCCCCTAAGGCAAAAACCTAGCTGTGCTAAAGTTAATGGAGCCAAGAGCGACCTCAGTAGTACAGCGTAAAACAGCTTTAAAAAAGGTTTGCATACTCAGCACATAAAGGAAACTTCCTGGGTGGTGTCCACATTGCACACGAACAGAATGAAATCCATCTCGGTGACCTCTCAGTGAAAACAAATCTCAAGGTCAATGGGATGAGGGCGGGCCAGGATGATATCCCCATCAACTGGGGAAGGGAAAAGAGGAAGAGGGGGAGGAAAGGAGGAAGGGGTTGAAATTCCGATTGGAAGTGCAAAAATAATTCCAATTAATAATCCGGATGAAGGATACATTTTCCTAGGCCGCAATAAATAACAGGCAAAGCGGTGAGTGACACGCCCAAGCTTTGACCAATCAGGGAGGCACAGACAGGGATAACACAAAGGCAGCCAAGGGCAAGCCAATGAGAATGACGGGAGGCTGATCAAGGAGGACCAGGGGTCAGCCAATGGGCGAGCCCAGGGGGCGGGCTCTCGGGAAGACGACCAATGAAAGCAGTAAAGAAGGCGGGAACGTGGGACTGCGGGGAACGAGTCAATGGCGGCGGTGGGAAGGTGGGAAGGTGGGAAGGAGGTATTCACTAAGTAGATGAGGCGACGTCGGGGAACACAAACCCCCTCTCTCCCCGGCCAGTTGCGGTAGCCCCAACAGGGAGCAGAGCGGACACTTCCTACAGCCAAGTCGATAATGGAAGCGCCCGTAACCGTTTATCCTTCCTCCTCCCAATCTTACCTGAGCTGTCAAGACTAGCCGGCCGCTGACCAGGAATGGCCAGCCCCAGCCACCGCGGGTTCCGGGCAGCCGCAGCCGCGGCCGCAGCGGGAGCCGCAGCTCCTCACTCCGCCATCTTCCTCTCCTTTTCAGCTCCGCCTACCCAGCGACGAACAGAACCCCCCGTAAGCCCCGCCTTTGTATCTGTCCCCGAAATCCGATTGATAGTTGAATTCACCCGTCATACCCGACTTTCCTGTAGTTATTGGTCGAAATCAACGTCGATCAACTGGCCCTTCGCTCCTTTTTTTTTTATCCAATTGGACAACAGGGCAGACGTCACTGGGAAAGGGGATTGGCGGATTACTCAGTTATCCCACCTTTTTCCGCATTTCAGGAGACCCAGCTTGGTGGTTGTTCTCGTGGTAGTCAGGCGGGGGCGGCAACGAATTACTCTCATTCCTGGCTTTTAGAACCTAGCATTTTGTTTTCCCTTCTGCCCTACTGGGCTTTGTGATTCTATTTTACTGATTCCAGGAAGAGTTTAGTGCCTGTCTTGGGGACAGTGCTTTCACAACGCTCCTGCACATGTAAGCGCATCACTGTGCACACTGTAAAGCACTATATAGCTGTGAGTTATCGTCATTATTAATCTTCGAACAAGGAGGTGCGGGTAGGCATGTAGGAGGACAAAGATATTGTAATCCCATATAACTCTTAAAATAATAAGAATTTTCAAACCCATGCCTTCAGGAAGACTCCAGAGAGGTGAAAGCTAAAGGGGAAGCAGCAAGGTCTAACATTTCTTTTTATTCTTCTTTTAATCATAGCTGCTTACTCAGTTGGCTGGAGTGCTAGGGAAAAAACCAGAGAGAATATCTGAGTGGGACTGGCAACTGTATTTCTAAGCATATTCTTTTATTCTGTTAAATACTGTATCCGAGTCATTTAATCTTACTTTCTCATAAACACGTGTAGTTGACTCTGTCCTTTGCATTTACGTTACTTTGTAGCATGAGAATGCAGGACAGCTCTGGAAGCCACATTTGGAGAGGCTATTTTAGTTTATTTTTTCATCAGCAAAAAAAGCCTTCTCTTCGTCTTACCTTAACCCCCTCTTATTGAGAAAGCAAGAAGGGTTTCCCCCCAAAATATTTATAATCAAGCAAAACAAATTCTTGCATTGGCTATTGCAAGAAAAAAAGTCAATCTGCACTCTGAGTCCATTAGAGCCCTCTTTCAGGAGGTAGGTAGCAGGTTTACTCTTGAGTGTTCTTGATTCATGCCAACGAAGCTCTCTTGATTCTAGCACAATTCTCACATCCATCTCTCTTGAGCTATAGTCCCGCATCTTCAGATACCTAGTGGACATTTCAAAGTCAGTATGTACAAAACAGAATTAATTATCTCACCCCCAATCGTCCTCTTTGCCTAGCTTCCCTATTTCTATTGATGGCTCTACAATCCTTCCATTCACCCAGTTCACAACCTTGGTGTCATCACTGATGGTGAGTGAGGCTCAAATGAAGTAATATATCTAAAGGAATTTGGGAACTTGAAAGTGTTAAGTAATCATAAACTTTACTATTATATCTGCTTAGATATATGTAATATTGTTATACTAGAAGCTCCATGAGTGCAGGTACATTATTTAATATAAACTTTATATTTGCCCTGGGCCTACCTAATAAAGTAGTCTCCCAAATTATATGGCATAGTAAGTGCTCAATTTTTGTCAAATCTTATTCCCAGATTTAGTCACTCTCACGTTCACTGCCTTCCATCTTTTGCACCTCCCTGTGTAGGAACGATGGTTTCTTTAGATGCCTTCTCATCTATCTTCCTCGTCAATATTACTTGTGATTATATAGTTAGAATTTCATTTTTAGGACCTCCTATCCTTTTAAAAGATTGTATTCCTCTTTATAATTTCTAGTTACACCATCCTTTTCTCTGGATATTTTGAAAATGCTTTGTGAATTATTTATTTTTTTGACACAACGTCCCTTGGGGCCAAAGTCTTTCCTAAAATTAGACTGTGATGGACCTATGAAGACACCACTGATGTGATCTGTGATCATGGGCACAGGTAGTTTTTTTTTTTTTTTAACCACAACTTATCCTCTTTTGCTTCCCAGTGTCCTTTTTTGTAGTTGCTTAGGAAATGAGGGGTAGGGGTGGGGGTCAAAAAGCATCTTTGAATTTGGACTCAAAACATCTGAACATTTGCACTTTGCTATTAAGCTAAAAACTCCCTTGCAAAAAACTTATGGGAGGAAATAGGAATTGTATAGTATGGGAGGCCATGAAGCAGTTGCAATCTGTATCATTGAAAGGAATGTGAAAGTATTTTGCTGAGGATAGTTTTGGTTCAGGAAGTGATGCAGTCACCCACTGCTCAGTTTTGAGAAACTTTCATAAGATGGTGAAAGTCTCTTTGATAACTCTTCCTCCTGTTCCTCCCTAAAAACTAACATTTCAGTATCAGCCTAAAACGTAAATTGCTCTTTCACTGAAGCTGAGCAAACACAGCTTTCTGCCTCCAGGAATATAAGCAAAGAGATTCATGTGTATATTCTCTACATAGCACACAAGGTACAGAATTCAGATACCATTTGATGCCACATTGCTCTAGGAATGTACACACACACACACACACGCAGAAAAATTAGCTATCCCTTTCACCTGAGCCTGAGTCACATCTAAACAAGTTGTACATTTTCAGGGGACAGTCACAATCTGGATATAAACTAAGTCAGCCGAAGAAGAGGCAGCTTATAGGCAGGACATGCTGTTCTCCTACCATTCCAAGAACCATTTCATGGGCATAAAACTTCCGCTGATAAGCTCAGCAGGACCATCCTTGTTTTGTGCTGATCTCACATTGGATTTTCTCAGTTAACTTGGAAAAAAAAATCAGCTTACAGGTGCTATGCTTGCAGTATCAATTTCTTGAAGTCCAGATATAACAAGCTTCCACATATAGAAACACTTTATTTAGCTGGAGTTATGAAGATGCCAAATCTGTTCCACATAAATGGATTTTCTAGATAAGTGATGTTTGCCCTTTTAAGTGCACTTTTTTCCCCTCCTATTTTAACCTTTTTGGACAGAAACTTTCCTAAGCACTATCACTCAATTTCTTGACTTCTTAAGAGTATCTGGAACATAATTATTTACTCATATTTTGAACAGAATAGTTATATCATATCACTATAGCTTCAGAGGATGTCAATATTGCTTTTTATGGACTTTTTTTGAGGGGAGGGTCCTCTCCCAATCAGCTGTTTTCTTTTTTTAAACCTTCAATTTCACAAACCACCTCTACATCTGTTATTTTTAAAGCACTGCCAAGACACTGAGGTTAAGTGACTTGCCCAGGACCACACAGCCAGTTAGTTGCCTGAGGCAGGACTTGAATTCAGTTTTCCTGGCTCCCGGGTCAGCTATCTGCTACGCCATGCTGTCTCAGCAGTCATTCACGCAGCACTCCCACTATTGTGCAGTTTCTGGTATGATATGAGCTGGCTTCGAGAAGCTAAGTTTGTTGAGGGCATGAAATCGTTTTTGTTGTTTCTCCAGCATCTGGAACATAGTAGGGGCTCAATAAACGACTGTTGAAGTGAACTGTTGGAATGAGAGGGACAGAGAGTAACACACAACACATGGGACATATTCAGAGAACCCTGGGAGGACTTGTATGAACTGAAGCAGCGATATGAACAGCATCAGAATAATTTATACATTTTATAACATTGCAAAACGAAGTAACTGAAAGATGAAATGACCAACGATGGCTCCAGATATTTGATAAGGAATCATGCTTCCAGCCTCTTGGCAAAGAAGTGATGGACTAGATGTGCAGAATGAGACATACATCTTCAGTCCCAGCTCATGTATGGATTAGTTTTGCATTTTACTTATTACAAGGAGGGTTGTGTTTTTTTTTCTTTTGAAAAAACTGTGATAATTCTCCAAAAGGATGAAAAGAACATCAAGGAAACATTAAAAAAAAATTAGGGCAGTGTTGGAACTACCACATTAAATCAGACACACATATCTACACATTTTTAGCTTTACATAACAGAATCATGGTGTTATATGAACCCTGATTTTCTATTCTCTCTATAAGGAAATGTTTGCACTTACTGATGATTTTGAAATTCATCACAATAATTAAAAAAAAGTTATATAACCTTTTGATGAGTTCCCAGAAACACATGTATCCTTGCAAACGGGAGGCAGAGTTGTCTTTTGTCTAGTTGTGCCTGAAGCCTTGGGTGTGGATAAGTGATAAATTATTGTACTTGCAACTCACTTTTGGTGGGGGAGATGAGGGAAAAAAGCGTGTGTTCATGGGAAGGGAAAAGAGTTTGAAAAGAGTCTAAAGAGCTTTTTATTTGTTTTAACCACAAGTATTTATTGATGGATCGAAGAATACAATTTTAATGGACAGTAAGGCACAACCGTGGATTAAAACAGTTTGCTATACAGCCAAAGGGAGAAAATGCATTTTTTTCCTTTAAGAACCTTAAATATGCAAGTTGTGAAGCCACTAAAGTACCTCTCTAACAGATCACATTGGACAATTCTTCCCTTTTATACAATTCCTATATTACATCATCTGAACAGTAATCTAGGTTCATTCCCTCATGGGAAAGTCACTGGCAATTTGCTTCTACACCGCCCCACCTGACCACCTCCTTCCCCTACCCCACTTTTTCAGCTGGCATTCTGATTCAGGATAGGTCAGCAAGGTACCTTCCCAAAGAATCCCACGTACACTTTGATCAGTATTCTGATGCAAACAAGCAAGCAAGGAGCCAGGAAAAAGCCAGTCCAGGGCAGATATAGAAATGAATCAACTCATACAACAGTTAGCACGGCACAGCCTGATTCAGGGAAGCCTCAATTAAGCTGACTTTGGCAGGGAAGTTGCTCTGGCTTGTTTTCAAGGGCCTACAAACCCACCTCAGGATGTGAAGAATCAGCTATGGTATATGAGGATCTAGGAAGCTAGTTAACCAGAAGGCTAACTTTGCAATACATTCATCTCTTTGGACCTGTAACAGGAGCTGGCTACGAATTCCAGCATAATCATTTGCAAATGTCAATTTCAAAGAGAATTTGTGTGCAAAACTTCAAGATACTGAGGACAATCTTAAAAATCTCTTGGTCTGGGATAAATTAGGCACTTCCTTAACACTAATTTGTCTACTTGGACACTCAAAATATAAGATACTTCAGTGTAGTAATATCGAAGTATAAACCATGCTGTAGGTGTCAATACCGAGGATCTCAGGACACTAAGCCTGCCTCCCCTTCCAAGGAGCCACGAGAAATCTCATACATATTGCCACAGACACCATCCCAGTGATACCGGCCTAGAAATCAAGCCTGCTTCCAGGTGGATGGCCAGTTTCCGAAGGGTAAATACTGTATGCAGGTCAGAGACCAGAGGTGAGGTGACCTAAGTGAACCCACCCAGAGAGCCTGACCTCCACCTCTCACCTTGGCCAGCTGCTTTCAGGAAGGATGCCTCCATGCTGCAGTCTTTCAACTACAACACAGTGTAAGGAGCCCAAGGATGTTCCTATTCTTCAAGGAAGAGTAGTAGGTACCCAAAAGCTCCTGGGGAGGCAATGTCCTAGAGTCTCAGTTAAGAGTGGAAGGTGGTTAAAAACCATCAAGCCACTTCACAGACCTTATAAGCCCTGAAAAATCAGAGATGTGCGAGTGTGATAGGCATAGCTTGGGGGAAAGAAGAACAAGGGTGAGGCTCAATAAAAAGGAATGCTGAGACTAAAGGACTGGCTGTGCAGTTACATACGTGCAGGTGGAGACATTAGAGAAAGTCGAAGAGGCGTGCTAAAACCTGACTAGAACATATGTATGGCTCCAGTCGCCATCCAGGAAGAGGCTTTGCTGGCTCTTTGGGGATGGGTGGAAGTGCTTCCCTCCCTCCCTTCCTCAGACTGATGGATTTATAGCTTACAGCAGCACAAGAAGGAAAGGCAATATTAATAAATGGAGAAACCAAAGAGAGCAGGAGAGCCCAGGTGTACCATTCATTCCTTAGTGCCCTACTTCTAACACCAAGGCTGGCAGGTGTGTGCTGGCACAGACAGGGCAGGGTTTGTCATGCAACAGCAGCAGCGCTCGGGAAGAGAAGGACTCTGAAGGGAGAGGGAAAAAAACTCAAGTTCCGCTTCTTAAATACAAGACAGTCAGGAACAATTTTGGTCCCAATCTATTAGTGAAGAAACCGGATGCTCATCTTCTGCTCTACATCCACCTTCTCCAAAACCTAAAAGAAGAGCCCAAATAGGCAATGAGACAACTTCTTTGTTTTAAGTTCAAAAGCCACCACCCCTTTAGTATCCCAAGCCATAAATCAGTCATGTGTTGGGACAAGAAGCCATGTCTCAGAGAAGAAAGGGGAAGGGAGAAGCCCACATCCAGTGCTGCAAAGGTCAGGTTCACAGGCTCTGTCCTTATCATAGACACGACCACACATTTTCTCCTTTCCAGAGATTAGAATTTAACTTCTAGGATAAAAGAAATGATTCCCTGACCTTGACAAACTCTGTGAAGGATATGGCACTGTCCCCATCCTGGTCAGCTTCTTGGATTGTCCTGTCTGCAATGCTGCCCAGCTGCTCGTCCGAAATATTCACTCCAACCATCATGCGTAGTACCTATCAACATGTAAAGTCCAGAAATTACAGGTTGTTTTGGGGGAAAATCGTTTACTAGCATGAAAATGGTAAGCCAAGGTAGTTTGAAATTTTGCCTTAGTCAATTATATTCAACTAGGCTAATTAACGCCAAATGGCAGGTTGATTAGAAAGGAACTTGTAAGTTTACAAATGAGAAAAGCGATGTCAACAAAGGTTGAAAATGATTTGCCCAAGGTCCTAAGTGGCAAAACTGGGACTAGAATTTAGGCCCCCAACTACCACCAGTTTTTTTTTCCTCCTATTTTTTTAGCCTCTTACATTCATATTCTTATTTTATTTTATTGTTTTTCCAATTAAAATTTATTTTCTCTCCCTTTCATACTCTCCCAATTGATCCACAACAACAAAATCAAAACCTAAACCCTCATAATGTGAATAATCAAGCAAAGAAAATTCCCCCATTGGTCATGTCCAAAAATGTATGTCTCATTCTGCATTTTAAGTCCATTATAGCTCTGTCAGAGAGTAAGTAATGTGTTGCATGTTTAGTCTTATGGAATAGTATGTGTCATTACACTAATCAGTTCCAAATGTTTAAAAACATTTTTTTCTTTTAATCAGCCAAGACCTGCCTTCTCACCTCTCCAACTGAGAATACAAGAAAAACAAAACTCATTACAAATACGCATAGCCAACAAAACAACTTTCTACATTGGCTATGTTCCCCTCTCATCCTACATTTAGAATGCTTTACCATCCTATCAGGAGGTGCTTTGAGTGCTTCACTATTACTATTCTGGAGGGTGGTTTGCCATTCATTACACCCATAAGAGTATCTAATTCCTTCAAAGTTGTTTTTACCATATTGTTATCTTTGTATAAGCTGTTTTCTTGGTCCTGTTTGCTTCGCTCTGCATCAGATCATAAATCTTCCAAGGTTTCTCTGATTCATCCTCTTTTTCATTAAAGATTCATCTTATGCCACATACTATTATGCTCAGTTTTAATGGATAAGTTGTTCTTGGCTCTAAGCCCATATTCTTTGTCTTTTGCAATACTGTAATTCAAATTTTCACTCCTTTATAGTGATGGCTGCTAAATCACATGTTACTGACTGCTTCTCTTCGATGTTTGATTTCTTTCTTTCTGGTTGCTTGTAATAGTTTTTCTTTGGCTTGGAAACTCTTGATTTTAGCTATAATGTTCTGAAGAGTTTTCATTTTGGGATTTCTTTCTGGTAGTGACCAGAAGATTCTATTTCTACTTTGCCCTCAGGTTCTAAGTTATCTGGGCAGTTTTAAGATTTCTTGAAATATGGTATCTAGGCTCTTTTTTTCTGGTCATGATATTCAGATAATCCAAATCTTCTCCCTTTGTTTACCAAATAAGCTGTTTTTGCTATGAGATACTTCCTATTTCATCCTAGTTTTTCTGTCTTTTTACTTTGTCTTAATATTTCTAGTTGCTTCATGAAGTCATTGGCTCCCACTTGGTTCCATTCTAATTTTTAGGGAGTTTGTTCTTTTGGCAAGGTTTTGTATCTCCTGTGACTAAATATTAAATCCTTTTCCAATTCTTTATTCCAATTTTTTCCCCAAGTGCTCTCATTTTCACTTATAAAAAATGCTTCCTAATATATTTTTTTTAAAACTCTTGCTTCACCTCTTCCAGGATTCTAGTTGAATTTGTGCCCAAGCTGTGTTTTTCACTGCAGCTTTGCTTGTTGATCTTTTGGAGTTATTCTCTTCTGGATGTCTTGAATGTCCCTACCACCATAACTCTATGATGGGATTCTTTTTTTGCTTGCCCATTCTTCCAGCCTACTTCCTGACTTCCCACTTAATGGTAGGGCGTAGGGCGAGGCTCTATGCACTTCTGGAGGGAAGGTCTGAGCTGGTCCTACTGCTGCTTTCATGGAGTATTGAGCATTGTTATTCCAGGATGTTAGGGACAGGCTGAGTGTTCCCAAAGTGGTCTGATCCTGAGCAAAGTATGATTGTGATTCCCCTGGTCTGAATTCTGTAAGCTCCTGCCCTGAGTTTGGGTCTTAGCACAAGTAGTGTGCTGCTGGACTTAGCCCCTATCAGCCATTTAGGAAGTTCTGCTGGTTCAATGACAGAACTGTATGCTCCACTTTAGTCTGAGATTCCTGCCCTGGTTATTTCTCTATAGGCTGGGCTAGATGCTGGAAATGTAACCCTGCCCTGCTTGTGGGGTACAATCCATATTGCTGCTGGTTTCAGAACTTGCTCTGTTCTCTGTTATGACCCAGGGCATATCTATCTGGAAACTTGCACAGGTCCCCTTCTCAGCCTGTCCTGTATCTGTGACCTGGACCTGGGTAGTCAGGGACAAAAACTGCCAGTTCACACCTGTCCCAGTCATAGTGCCTCAGTATGGGTCTGGGATTCCCTCTTGTTCTGGTGCAGAGCTTGGCTCAACTCTATCCCCATAGGCCTCCCTATCTCTTGTCCTATGCCAGCCTGGGCTGGACAAATGACACGGTGACTTTTTCTGTATTTCTTCATCAGGATTTGGTGCATTTTCTAGATGTTTGGGGGAATTTTGTGGAGGAGAGCTTGGCTGTACTAATTCCTACTACTCTGCCATCTTGACTCTGATTCAAGAAATCCTCTATTTAATAAGGTTTATTTTCCCCCTGTAGGATTAAACTTAGTGAGGCCAGATGGGTTATTCTTGATTGCAACCCTTTGACTTTTTCCTTTTGGAATATCATATTCCAAGCTTTCCTCTACTTCATGTTGGCAGCTTCCAATTCTTATGTGATCCTGACTTTGCCTCCATGATACTGGGATCCTTTTTTTTTATTGCTTAGGGTTTTTGTTTTTTTTGACCCATAAGTTCTGAATTTTGGCTATGACAATTATGGGAGTTTGTATTTTGGGGTTTCTTTCAGGAGGTAGCCAGAAATTCTCTTCTATTTTTACTATGCCCTCTGGTTTTAAGAGATATGGAAGTTTCAATGTGTTAATTTCTTAAAATATGGTATCCATGGGTTGTTTGTTCTTTTTTTTGGATGGGGCAGGTTATAGTTCTCTAGTAGTTTGATGATTCTTGGATTATATCTTTTTGACTTTTCAAGTCAACTATTTTTGATACTCTATTCTCTATATTTTCTTCTGCTTTTCCTAATCTTTTGATTTTGCTTTTATTATTCTTATTCTCTCACTCAGTGAGAGAGTCTATTTGGCTCATTAACTTTCCAGGCATTCAGATCTTAGATAAGGTTCCTCACTATCTATTTGTATCAATTTCTCCTCCCCCACGCCCTTTAGCTATTCCATTTTGTATCTTTTGTTTCATATTTTCCAGCTACTCCTTGTGGCCAGGCTATGTTTTACTCTGAGGCTCTACTTGGACATCTTGTGAAGTTACTCATTTTGGGGGGGAGGGTTACTTTTTCAGCATTTCATGGTCCCCCTTCATAGTTTTAGCATTTTCTTAGGTGTGTTCATATCACCACCCTGTCAGTGTCTAGGTTAGGGGCATATGCCTGAGTCAAACTCTGCTCCTGTATTGCAAGGATAATTGGGGCAGGCCCTACTTGGTCCTGAGTGTGGTGGCTAAGACTAGGATTCACCTTCTATAGGAATTGTTTGGCCTTGTAAGGGGAAGACAGCTGGTAGGAATATAGTTGCCTTAAAACAGATTAGCTAAAATAATTGAAGAGACAGAGTACTGTGTTTACAGAGGAAGAGGGGGGGGAACCCATTATTAGAGACAAATGGGAGGAAAAATATAAACCTAACTCTCTTAACTTTAAATATGGATTAAATAATCCAACAAAATGAAAAAGTGACCAACTGGCTAAGAATACAAAACTCCATAATTTGTTGCCTGCAACAAAGACATATACACAATAAAAATAAGGAATTTTTTTTACTATATATTTTTTACTATATATCTGGTGGTTTAAAAAAAAAGCAGGAGTTGTGATAATGCTATCAGACCAAGCAAAAACATTTAAAATATAAAAAGAAATAGACCATACAGTCAAACTCAGCTCCAGGAACACTACAATGCCACTGACTAGAAAAGTAGTTGACTGATACACTAGTCCAAGGCCTTAGTAGACAGATTTCAGGGACCTATGGTCTTAGATGGACGAAAAAAATCCATCTTTATTTCCATAGAACTAGTTTCTTTTGTAATCCCATGTATTTTATGTATTTAAAAACTTTATACTGAGAAGGGGTCCAAAGACTGCACCAGACTGCCAAAGGCATCCAAGATATAAACAAGGTCCAGAAACATACTCTAATCACATATCCTTCTCTAGGCTTTCTTTATCCTAGTAAGAGTCTGGGGGAAAATAGAAACAAACAAACAAACAAACCTAAATCAATTGAATCTGCTCTGCAGGTCTAAGCTAAAAGATAAAAATACAGGAGAATTCTACTAGTGAACTGCCTTATAGAAATGACTTTATAGAATTGCCTTTATGAAACCCTGCTGTCCATGGGCTTCTGAGTTTGTTACAGAAAAAGTGAATGAACATCTCGTTCTCATCTCATCAACAGGATATTTTCACCCAAAGGACAAGTTATAATAAGTGTCTTATCCTACGACTACAAGCTGACACTCAACTGAGATAATCTTTAATGTGGCCTGAATCATCTTCCACTTCCTCCTTTTTCCAATCACTAATTTAGTTCTGATTTACTTTAGGCTAAGCTCTATAGGCCCAGACTATCAGGCTATTAGCCCACTCTAGAATAAACTAACTTACAAGATGGGTCATGAGTCAACTAAGGTCTTAGAAGATCTTTCAAATTCACAATCTAGTCTAAGGTTGTATCAAACAGGAATATATTTTCTCCTCCCCTAAAGAAGGAGAGGGCAGGGTAGAGGGCACAGACGAGGCAAACGTCTGACAGCCCCTAGCAGGAGAATTAGGGTAATGTTATGGCAGAAGTATCAACAACAGGAGGCAGACCTTTACAGCACTACCTCTCTTCTTGAATCCTAACCTGCATCTCCTGTTCTTTATTTTGGAGGACAAATTCTGGGTGTGGATAGTTACTCTAACCACCCTTTCAGGAAGTGGTCTTTTTGCCTAAAAGGTGATTTGCCAACAACTAACTTGTCTGAGCTTAGTCATTTCCTACATGCTTGTTCGCCTGTGAGTGCAGAGGGGTTAAGTCATACATCGAGAACAATCTTTTGCCATCCTACTACTGAAACATCTGGCAGCTGAAGTCTTTTTATAAAGTGCTCTGTATAGAGACTGGCTGAATGAACAGACAATTTCATTTCTAGTAGGCAGAATCAAAACACAAGTTAATCCATATCTCGTAGTCCCACATACCTGTAACAATTCATCTCGGGAAATCTTGTCATCTTTATCCAAGTCGTATAATCGAAAAGCAACTAGAAAGGAAGAGATAAAGTCATTTCAAATGAATGAATGCCATTTTGCTCTTGCCCATCCCAAGGAAATGAATTCATAAAGGAAATATGTAAAACTGAAAACCAATGAATAGTAGATTTCTCTAAGAACAATATTATTACTGAAGGGTTTTTAGAGACTAAAAGAAACTAATTCTGAAGTGATGACACTTCGTCCTAAGAATGCAGATCAGCCTTTAACTTAAAATATGTTGATATGGGGCAAAAGATTGGGGTATGATGTTAATTGCTCTGAGGACTGCTTAAAGCCTCAGCAGATTGTTCCTCTGGAAAATCCCTGCAGCAGCTAGCTATCCCTTTAAGTTACCTGGTTTCAGCCTAGTAGGTATCTAACTGCTTTTGGGTATGTAAGACTGCAATAAATCTATCCTTTCTTCTTCTACAGTTAGGAAAAAAACAAAACTCTTCTCTATTTTATCTTGTTTGATTTCACAAGCTGAAAGGGACTCAATTATCATGCCTATGCAAGTAATTCTCAGTTCTACTTTGCCTGAATTTGTTTCCTGATCTCTAGCCTCTCATCTCTGCCTACTGGACATCTCGAATTGGATAAAAACCAACATGTCCAAAAATGAATTCATCATTCTCCTTTCTCCCCCAAACTCTTCCCACTTCCAAATTTTATTATTATTGTTGAGGACACCGCTATGCTTCGGCACCTGGGTGTCATCCATGGCTTTTTAATCTCCCTTACCCTACATATCCAATCTGATGTTAAGTGTTGTTTTCCCCTTCATGGTATCTCTCCTATATAGCCCCTTCTTCGACACAGCTGCCCCACTGGTACAGGCCATCACTTTATGCCTAGATTCCTGAAATAGTCTTCTGGTTGGTCTCTCTCTTCTCTAATTCTTCTTCCACTTGGCTATCAAAGAGAGCTTCCTAAAGTACTCATTGACTATTCTCTCCCCCAAGCCTCCATTCAATAGGAACATCAGGAGGTACCTATTCCTTCTAGGATCAAACATGAAATCCCTCTTTGGATATTGGAACTCTTCATAACTTGACCTCTTCCTATTTTTTTCCAGTCTTGCTCTACTTTACTCCCTTTTCTACATACTCTATGATCTAGTGACACTGGCCTTCTGGCACAAGACATTCTGACTCCTGATTCTGGGGATTTTCATTGGCTTCTCCTTATGGCTGAAATCCTCTCTCCTTGTCTCAGTTTCCTGGTTCTCTTCAAGGCTCAGCTCAAATCCTCCACTGGCCTCTTTAATGCTAGTGCCTTCCCTATGAAATAACCTCCAGTATTCCTTGTGTGACACGTTATCTCCCCATAATGATATGAACTGCCTGAGGGCAGTGACCATGTTTTTGCCTTTCTTTGTAACTCCAGAGCTTAGCACAGTCCCTGGCACATAGGAAGTGTTTATAAATGCTTGTTGACTTGAGTTCTAGTCTGGTTTCATTTATTAGCCATGTGATTCTGTGATTTTTAAGTCTACAGAGAAATAAAAGGCAGCTGGTAAGCTTGGATTGTCTTTTTCTAACACCTGTTATCACCTTAACTTTCAATAAGTAACTACATTTAGCAAAGTAAAAATTTAGGTTCTTCCACTCTAGGACAAGCTTCAATCCATCTTAAAATTGCAGATGATTTCCCCATACATACAACCTGTGATTTCAGTGGTATAGTGTCCCCTCTACCACTGCAGATCAATACCTGTTTGGAAACTTGCAGTCTTAAAGACTAGCCTAAGGCACTGAAAGTCTCAGTGACTTGTCTTGAACCCTGACCTTCCTAACAAAGGTTCTTTACTACAGGCAACACACCGCCTCTCATAGGATATAAGGTAACATGAACATATGAATAACTTTACGTTATTTGAATAAAATAAGCAATGTTGTTTGAATGAACTTAAAACATTATTTTTTCTCAAAATACTAATTTTTATATCAAGTAATTAGAGATCTATCTCTAAGTTTCCATAAAATACCTAGGTTAGTTAAACCTAAGTATCTCTTACAAAGGGGGATACATATTCACTTACTTGGAAAATAAACATTAGATACTTAAATTTTTGCTTGGGAACCTAGAATAAACTAACCATTATAAAGTATGACAGAATGACTTTTATTCGCTGCATTAAGTCCATTTACTTTAAAAATAATAATAAAAAAATGTTTACAGAAGGAATTCTAATTCTTCTAGGTAGCAGAGGAACAGTGGTTCCTCCAAGATTCAGGTGGTCCAACTCACAGGACCACAGAATCGCCTGGAGGCCACCTTACTAGTCACTGTGACTTGCAAAAGTGAAAGCTGCTACACACCAGTAATCAAGCTATCATCATTCTAGGGAGTCCCTAGGATTCTATTAGAAGTTTCTCACTTTCTACTGTGGGCTTGGGCAGTGGGAGGGAATCCAAGGGAATGAACACCCAAGGTGGTGGTAGGTGGAAGACCTCCTTCAGTTATGAGGGCTAATCAGGAAGACTGTATAGTAGGTGTGGATATTATGAATTCTTGAGGAGTCAGTACATGTATGGTGGCTTATAGTAGTATTTAATATCGGTGGGTAAAGTTAAACAGAAATCTTTAGATTTGCCCAAACCTCCCTCTATAGTTAATATCAAACAATATCGGGTCCCTCAGGTTGTGAGGAGGGAAGCAGTGACAAATACTCTACTTCTTCATGACGGAGGAGGCAGGAGTATTTCACCACATAAACTCCCCTATACCCTTGTGTGGCCAGTGAAGGAAGGAGACAATACCTGGACCTTACAGGCGATCATCAGGAGATGAATAAAGATGTGCTGATGGCTGTGACTGTTCTTGATTTTGACAACAAGACCAAACCCTGAGTGAGTGATACCTCTACAATGGCTTTTCTCCATTCCCCTAGTGGAAGATGAAGCAGAAGTAGCTTGCTTTTACCTGGGAAGGCTTTTGCTATACCTTCACCATCTTTCTTCATGATTTCTTAAATTCTCTTAGTGCCGGTTTGCTGGGTAAAGATCTGAAAAAGGCCCTACTTCCTGAGAACACTGATGTCTGAGACCATGATGATCAATGCTGAATGGGGTAGCAGGGGCCCTATAACAGACAGATGATGTTTTATACGAGATAAGGGATAAGAGAGATCAATCTAAGAAATCCTTCAGATAGGTCAAAATGTGAGTTGCATGGTTAGCACGTAAAAGTCTTGAGGGATGAGGCAGCCAAGAATTTTATTTATACTGCCTCGGGGTAGCGGCCATGGGTCTGCTTGAGTAGTCTAGGGCCCTGAGAGAATAGCACAGGAAAATTAAAAGTACACCTCTTTAAGATGAGGAACAATGGAAGAATTTTGTTAATGTGTCTCATTCCATAGAATTTTTGTGGGGTATATTAATGCTGCTCAGAGACATATGCCCTCTGCTGAACCAAATAATCTGGTCCAATAGTGGCAGATTAAGGACTGAGTCTATCATCAGTTTGGACATGCAATATTGCAGTGAATGTGGGAACCATATGATTATCTTAAGTAAGGATGGTGTTGATGTGATACTCTTCATGCCAATAATCAGGGCATTTACCTTTATTCTCTTACTAAAGGCAAGAAGTTTGCTCTCACTGCAGCTTCTACCTATTCAGGAGAGGAAACTGAAGTACCAGTTAAATCTGCTACTATGGAAACCACCATCAGAGCTCATATGGAATATATTTTTATTCTTTATGGCCCCGGCCCTCTCATACCATTGCCTCTGAGCAAGACACATTTTATCATGGTCAATGTTGACTTGGTACCATCACATTCACTGGCTTTTTCATAGGCAACTGGCATCACTGAATGTTTGAAGAGATTTTTAAAAGTACAACCTCATCATCACACCCCTAGTAATTGCAACTGTGTGTTCCACATCCAAGAGGCTGTGTTTTTTGGTAAGAAAGGAGAAAGCTGCTGGTCCAGTAGTTTTTCTGAACTGGCCTTCAAGACTGACAGCTAAGTACCGACTGCTTCTGGACATCATCTCAGTTAAGGTTTCTGCCTCATCAGAGAATTCTGTACAACTCAGGAAAACGGTTCAGGTTCTACTTAATTGACATCCTTCCCCCAAGAATGATTTGAACAACTTTTCCCTACAAGGTTGGGAGGTGTGTTGCTTTTTAAAAATACAGAGGAGGTAAAATTGTATTTTTATAATCATGGTTGATTAGAATTCGCCTGGAAGAAATCCATTAATTGACCTGGTGGTAATATAAGTCCCTGGATGAAGGTGAAGAGGGTATGCACCGGTAAAATTTGGTACCGTTTCTTGATGGGGCTTCTTTGGAGGGAGATATTTGGTTGTTAAAATACTCCATGGGGTGAGTTTTGCCGTTAACTGAGGTCTAAGCAGAAGTTTCATGCAAGAAGCCTGTGACCTCTTACCTATTTTGCTACAGATGGTCTGGACTTATGATAGCACTGGAGGTATTGTCATCTGTGCTACTGATCCTGCAATGCTCCTGGATAGTCTTTTTTTAGATCAGGAAATCTACTCTAACCTGCCCCTGATATTATCCTCACTATGAAAATGAAGATTGTTTACATATGTATTGTTTGATTAAGCTCCTCTTCCAATGTTGCTTATGAGCTTAGAATTGTTTTAAGACTATTTGCATGGTAGATGGTACCCTAGAAAATTTTGGGGACCGTGCAACCAATGGGTGGGATATTATACGGTGGTGCTTGTTTTGCACCAATTGGGCTAGTTTCCTGGTAAGGGTGTATGGTGGATGTCCTTTAGATCTGATTGGCCTGAGGAATTTAGGGCTAGAAACACTGGTCTGGTCTCAGTACCCACTGAGGCATAAAATACCCAGCTATAGGAATTGGTGCTCTAGACCTTTTAGCAAAATTACTGTTGATTTCCAGTTTCTGAATAAATGACACGAATGACTTAAGTTATTTGGCAAGCACTAGCAGCTGAGATTTTCCTTAAGTGCACATCTGCTGATGTCATTGCTACACTTAATATAATCCAGTGACTCTCTTTTATCTCCCAGGATCAAATATAAAACTCTCCGGTATTTAAAGCCCTTCACAACCTGTCTCCCTCCTCACACTCTTCAACTCTTCTTCTTATACTTATATAATTGCTCCACTCCCTCTCCCTGACAACGAACACTTTGATTCATGACATTGGTCTCCTTGCTGTTCCTTGAATAAGATGCTACATCTCTTGACTCTGGGCATTTTCACTGGCTCTCCCCCATCATCTTCACCTCTTGGCTTCCCTTAAATCTCAAAAAAAAAACCCACCCTCTACGGGAAATCTTTCCTAATCCCTCTTAATTCTAGTGCCTTTCCTCTACTAATTGTTTCCTATTTATCCTGTATAAAACTTGTTTGTACATGATTGTTTGCATGTGACCTCCACTATTATATTGTGAGCTCTTTGAGGGCAGGGACTGTATCCCCAGTGCTTAGCAGAATGCTTGGCACATAGTAGGTGCTTAATAAATGCTTACTGACAGGGTCAAACAGCAACTCTGTGGGACAATTAAAACTCTTTACAAAGTGGCCCTGGATCTACTACCTTTCCAGTCGTATTATATATTATTCTACTTCCTGAACCCTATAGTCTAGCCAAACTGTCCATGTACATGACACACACCTATCATACTGCACCTTCCCTGACCCTCCACCCTCAACTGCTAGTGCTTGCCAAATGACCTTGTGCACATTTTGTATCTATTCTGCATATACTAATTTATGTAAACATTTTCCTTCTTAATGGAATTTAAGTTCTTTGATGGGAGGCACTCATTGATGGAAGGCACATGAGAATTTCTGTATCCTCAGTGCCTGGTACTTAGTACATGTTTAATAAATGCCTGTTGACTGACAACCAAAAAGAAAGCACTGAAAGCAGCATACAGTTCTCCATTCTGTCCCTGAGATCCTGGGATAATACAACACTCAAAACCGCAAGAAGGCAGTATATTATAATAATAATCAGCCCAGACCTTCCCTACAGAATTGTGCAGACCTGGTTCCAACATAAGGTTGAAGTCAGGAAATAGGAACGGGCAAACAAAAAAAGAATCCCACCATAAGCATCTATTATGGTGGGAGGGATGCTCAAAGACACAAACTGAGAAGTAGAGAATGACTCCAAAACATCTACAAGTAAAGCTTCGGAGGAAAACACAATCTGAGCACAAACTCAATGGGAATTCCCTGAAGAGATGAAGCAACAATTTCAAAAGAGTTTTTTTAAGTTTATATAAACAAAATGAGAGCCCTTGAGGGGAAAAAAAAACTGGAAACGAAATGAGAGCTACAGGGGAAAGAATTGGAAAAACCTTGTCAAAAAAAAACAAACTTCCTGGAAATTAGAAGCTAATTATTCCATACAGCAACAAGAAACGTTAAAACAAAGTCAAAAGACTTGAAAAACTAGGGAAAAAAGGTATTGCATAGCAAAAATAGATCCAAGGAGAAAAAATTTAAGAATCACTGGATTAAGAATCACTGTCATGATTTAAAAATAAGAGCCTAGACAACCTATTTCAAGAAATCTTAAAATTACCCAGCTCTCTTATAAACAAAGGGTAAATTGGAAAGAAAAAGAATCTTCTGGTCATTTTCTGGAAGAAATCCCCAAATCAAGTCTTGCAGGAATAACATAGCTAAAAGCCAGAGTTTCCATGTCAAATAAAAAAAAAAATCTGCCAGTAGCCAGAAAGAATGAATTTAAGCACTGAGGAAACACAGTCAGGATCACACACAATTTAGCAGCCACCATGAGAAAGGAACAAAGAACTAGGAATTACATATTGCAGAAGGCAAATGGCTTACAGCCATGAACAATTTACCTAGTGAAACTGAGTATAACGCTACAAGGAAAAGAAATGGATCTTCAACAAAACAGAAAACTTCTAAGCAATTCCTGATGAAAAGACCAGAGCTGCAGAGAAACTTTGAAGTATACATACAAAAGTAAAGAACATAAAAAGGTAAACATATATGAAAAATAAGAGACTAAACAATGACAGACTACTTACATTCAAATATGGGGTCATCGTTCCATACATGTATCCCCTCTGATCCCTATCATAATCAGGGGTCACAAAGGAAGTCTAAATTACATAGGGTTTGAGAGACATTTTGTTAATCTTAAGACAAGAATGGAAAAAGAGGAGAACATGAATGCACTGTGGAGGGGGAGGGGAGAAAGGAAAGGTTAGGGAAAATTAACTCACATAATTAGTGTACACAAGTAGATATCTATACAAAGAGGAAAGGGCAGGGGGTAACAGTTGGCACTTGAATCTCACTCTAATCTGAACTGGGTAAAGGAAGGAAGCATACACATACACAGAAATAGATTTCATTCAACAGAGAAACAGGAGAGAAAGAGGAGAAGGAAGAGGGGGAATGAAAGAGAGACTAGATTAAGAGAGGGATTAGTTCTAAGGACTAATCTAAGGATGTACAAAAATATTTATAGCTGCTTTGATGTGGCAAAGAATGGGAACCTTAATGGTCGCACATAAGCTGAGAAATGGAGGAACAAGTTATGGTTATAAATATGACAGATTACTATGGTGGTGTAAGAAAGAGGAAGAGAGAAGCATTTATATAGTACCTACCATGTGTCAAGTACTATGCTAAGGGTTTTTGCACAAGTATTATCCCATTTGATACAACAAACCTGAGATAGATGTTGTTATTAACCCCATTTTACAGACTGAAGAAACTGAGACAGAGGTTTAGTAACTTTCTCAGGGTCACTCAACTAGTAAGAGTCTGAGGCTTTCCTGAATCTAGGCCCTTAGCTCTATCCACTGTGCTACCAGCTGCCTGACAAGAAATGACTGAGCTGGTTTCAGAGAAACTTGGAAAGACTTCTTTGATCAGATGCCAAGTAAAGTGAACAGAACCAGAACAATCTATACAGGAACAACAAAATGGTAAAAGCAAACAACTTTGAAAGAACTCGGGTCTCTTATCGGTGTGATAACCAACCATAACTCCAGAGGACTAATGAAGAAATGTTCTCCGTATCTCTTGATAGAGAGGTGAAGGACTCAAGAGTGCAGAATGGGACAAATCTTTTTTTTTTGGTGGAACATGGCCAATGTGGAAATTAGTTTTGATTGACTATACTTTCATAACAGGGTTGGTTTTCCTTTAATTTTCAAGAGGTGTGTTAGAGTGGAAGGGTAAGAAGACTGATTTTTGCCATTTGAAAAAAAAATAAAACTAACTTTTCCTTTAAAACTAACTTTTTAAAAAGATAAAACCAACTTTTCCTTACTTTTCCTGTCAAAAAAAAAGTAACTGCTTTTGTGACATATCTTATTTGCTCTTTCTTCTCATGCAGTTAAGATCTTTGGATTCTGTAACTTATACCATGAATGACCTGGCTCTAAGGAACATTTTAGAGGTGATTTACTTAGCATCGATATGAGAGAACTGGATATTTTCAGCAGAACTAAGTAAAAGAAAGGACAGCTTTATATATTTCTTAAGCCTTACAGAGTATGGTTTCATTATTTTGTTTGCAGAGAATTCTCGGATCATAAATCTAGAATTAGAAATGGCCAAACAATCCATCTAGTCCAACCCTTCATTTTGTTGTCATTCAGTCATTTTTCAGTAGTTTCCAATTTGGACCCCATTTGGGGTTTTCTTGGCAGAGATACTGGAGCAGTTTGCCATTTCCTCGTCTGGTCCATTTTACAGCTGAGGAAACTGAGGTAAACAGAATTAAGTGACTGCCCAGGGTCACACAGCTAGTAAGTGTCTGAGGCCAGATTTGAACTCAGGAAGAGGAGCCTATATGCTGCCCCTAACATATCTACATTTTACAGATGAGGGAACCGAGATCCAGGAGGTTAAGGGATTTGCCAAAAATCAGCTAAGTTTAATGCATCAGAGGTAGAAATATCACTTAGACCCATTTAAAATCTACCTTCTCAAACAAAATATATGACTTCTGACTTATCTAAAACTTTGGGTCATCCATGCTGTTTTTTCCTTCTACTACTCTGGATAATCAAATGTAAATATGTGGTACTCACCCTTTTCACAATGAACTGAAATAAAAACTAGGACTGGGAAAAAATGCTAAATTACTATTTCTCTCTATATCTATCAAAGTTATATTTACTTAGAGGCTCAACATGGTCTGTTATGAAATGCAAAATTTTTGAAACTCAAACTTCTTGAATCCAAACACACATTCATTTGCTAATTACAACCAAGTTCTGCTAAACTTTATGTGCTAATCTAATACTTTCAATCAATAATTTACCTTAACAATGGAAATGTGCTGAGGGCTAATTAAAGGTCTGTTAACCATACTGCCAGCTGTAACCATATTTGGACTTAAGTCTCCTGCTTTTTAGGTGATTAATTTTTCCTAATGAATAACATACTTGGATTCTCACTTTAAAATTCCATAGTATAAAGGTCAAGTCAATATTTTCTTATATTTATAGTCAACTGAGGCAGATCTCTTCAGCTACAAAGTAATTATCCCTCACAGAACTCTAAACAGATTCTTAGTTAACAAAATTTCCTAGTCATTTTTCTTGCTTCAGATAGTAGTAACTTTGGTTTTATCCATCTATGCGCTAATTCAATTTTCTTCAATTTTAATATACTTTAATTAAAACACAAACCATGAAGTATTCTTGCAGTGTAGAGGGAGAAGGCATGAGAAGGGAGTTGCAAAGTAGGGAGGTGGCACTAAATGAGGCAAGAACAGAATGTCAACTCCTAAAATACCATTAAAGGAATTAGGTAATAGGGATGAATAGAAGGCCTGGAGCTTGTGTTCATCACATCTTAAGACAGCTAGAATCTGATTAAACCCTGAACAGATATGAATGGAATTACAATAGAAATAAAAAGTAGATAAGAAAGTAAAAGCTTCCAACAAAAAAGACAGATAGCGCCTTACAGTGTAGTTTATTGCTCCGGCTGTTGAGTGGTTCTGGTCCATTCACATCTTTGCTTTTCTCATTATCTTCAATTGGTCGGAAGTGAGCTAGAGTTCTCATGAATCCTCGGAAGTTTACCTGGTCCTCTCTGAATAAGAGTTATAACAAACACAACAGTGTATATTGATTAGCATGACTGTTTCCTACGTAGTTAATACTGGAACTAAGGGACACCCAGGTTCAAAGTCCATTGCTGACACCATGGGACCATGGGCAAAGTCATTTAATTTCTCTGAGATTCTTTTTAATTATCTATAAAATGGGAATAACACCACTTTGCCCCACAGAACTGCTGTCAGGCTCATGACATACACAATGCTTGCTAAATAAATCAGTTGTGACAATTCACATTCATTAAGGATTTTGAAGATTCAGTATTCTATTACTAAATTAGTGATAACTAAGGAAAATTGCTTCAACTCCCTGACATCTCTCCAGTCTGTGTTGCTATTGCACTGATATGCATCTAACCAGTTCTTTGAGTAATTAAAAAGCTGTTTTTATGATGCAGGCCTGTAGATCAAACAGTAACTCTAAAAGAAATGATTCTCCAAAAGCCTCAAAAAAAAGAGGCTAATGAAACATTCTATAAAGCTATCTAGACTCTCAAAAGCAGTCATGGGAATGACAGGTTGCCTAGTTACCACAGGCCCCAGTGGGCGTGTTATGTGGGGTATATTGGGTGATAGTATGTTTAGTATGAGCAAGAGATGGAATGGGGGTTTTGAGAAGACAAAAGTTGATACATCTCTTGTTTCATAATACAGCCAAAAGAATCACCTTCAGCTACTCAAAAAGGAGTTACCCTATTAATAAAGTTGCGACATATCAATTAAGGTAAAAAAGAACTGGGACATAAGACTGAGAGACAACACTCCATTCTTTTATTCAATAAGCTTTTAATAAGAACTATTTGCCAGGTGCTATATTAGATGCTGCAAATATAAGGAAAAAAATGAAATAGTCTCTGCATTCAAGAAGTTTACACCTGAATTACTTTGCTAGAATGATACTGGTAGATGGTGGTAGCATGTTATACCAGAGTAAAATGTAGGAAGTGATGATGATAAGAAACCATCTTTAAAAACTCATTTCCAAATCTGATTTTTCACATTTAGTCAAAAAGACCGAAAAAGAAGAACTTGGAACCCTGACATCTAATTCTGATTAGGGCAATGTAGGATAGTGAGTGAGATGAAGCTTGGCCAAGAGCTCAGTTACATAGTCTATTTCCAACCTGCTGAAGAAAATGGCAAGTCGGTGGACACAAATACAGGTGATACTATACTCATAACAGAAACTGATTTGGCCTGGCAAAATATTTGAAAAATATAGCTTGCTGGCAGACAAACTTAAGGTTTAGAGAAAGTATTATAAGCATGAATCAGCCTTTTGGGGCTTAACTTTTTTTAGATTCAGTACCTCTTTACAAGATATCTACCAGCTCTGTCTGAAGAGTCTTACAAGGGGTGAAAATCTAAGTTGAAATAAGAGTAGTTTAACTTAGATTTTTCTTGAGGCAATGAAAATTTGCCTGAATACTGGGCAAATCTAACATTCAATGTTATTTCTGCAGGAGTTTTAATATACTGTTGAAGCTAAAGAAAAAAAAAATCAGGAGATGGAAAGATTGTATGAGGTTGAACCTGGAAATGAACTAGATTAGTATGGAGAGAAGAGGTAGTAAAGTTTGAGGCTTAGGGCTTGTGTTTAACTTTTTCTTTAGATTCTCTGTTTAAACAAGATAGCTACCAGTTTTCTCATCCTTCTTTCTCCTCACTAACTAAAACTTTCCTTTGTTGACAATCTGAGATAGCAAAACCTCCAGACTAGGCTTTTGCACTTACTGTCCCAGGTGAAACTGGTTTCACAATTGAGAACTGGAACTCACCTGAATTTTTGTTCTTAGTCCCAGTTTCACTTGGGACATGAAAGGGACAGAAAGGAATTGTGTAAGGGGACCGTTCAGTATAAAGTTACCTTATAGTCTTTATTCATATGAATACAGCCAAATTACTAGCTACTAGGCATATTAAAGATTTAAAAGTTTCACAATCAAAGCAACATATATTTATTGAGCATCTATTAAGTGAAAAGCACAGAAATCCGAAAGCCTTACTGGAACCAAAAAACCCTATAATTCTGAGTTTGGGGTCCTTTGCCTAGATGAATCCTAGGGGGCACCATCAAGGATATCCCAATTGACAAGTGAAGGGGTATTGGATATAACTGAGTGGGATAAGGATTAGCAGAGGAAAGTGGTAATGCTTCCTAATGTTTCTCATTATGTGACAGACATTGATAGAAACTTCTAATTTGCCACAGGATACCTGATATGGACCAAAGGGAAGAGATGGATTACATGAAAAAGGGTGGGTGGAGCTATGCAATTTAGAAACAGCAGCTTGACTATTATAAAGAGCACTAAATACTGCCTCTACCTGAAACAAATGCTAAACAGCACTTTGGTTCTGAGAAGAGTTGAAATAAACACATGGTTGGCAGGGCCAAAGGAGAGGCAGATTGAAATGGTCCTAGAGGCCCTCTAGAATTTAACAGCCCAGGAAAGACAATAGACCAACTAAGAAACAATGTTTTAGAGGTTGTGTTGTGATATACTGTACAGCATATATTTACTTCTAACAGCTTACCTCTGAACGCTTTCTCCTGTAAAAGTTAAGAGACAAAGTTATACTTAGTTTGATTCTAGCAAATCTGGGCTTTGTGGTACTTAAGACAAAGAAATGTTAGGAAGAGAGATGTGGAACTGGGGCTCAATTCTAGCCGGCAAGCCATTTCAAATTTCATTTTAGACCTTCACACTGGCTAAGGCAGTACCTAGTAAGGAGAAACCACACTCTGGGGGAAAAACTCACCCCTCAGGGAAGAAGGCATTGATGATCCGATCCCCTAGGGGGTTGATGGCAAGCTCTGGAATCCTCTGGAAGTCTTCTCGGCTACCCAATCAGAAAGAAAACCACCTTGAGTAAGAACCCATTGACACTGATCACACTTTTCACCTTTTGAAATGTACTTCTATGCCAAATGCAGTTGAATAACTGCGGGATATAGCACTGTAATAGCTGCCAAACGTTCTTCCTTCAACAGCTCTGAGAAGTAGGGAGAAGCCAGATTTGATTATGCTACACTCCAGTGAACTCAGCACTTTGCTTTATTAAGGAAACCAATTCCATGCAAATGCTAATCCCTACAAGTAAATGATTCCCCAAGCATTCCCATTTTGTTTCTAGTCATAGCTGGACAATTCACAGCAAAAGGATGGAATCATCAAGCAAAGGCATAGCCTGAAATTTCAGTTCTCTAAGCAAAAATTTACAAATAGCCCTTTACCCCTAATTAATAGCAAAGTAAGCCGAACTCTGGACTACTGCAATGTAGAGCTTTTAGACAATATTTATATCAATAGAAAGAATAACTTGAGATAACAGGCTGCTTCCTTCCTCTGCTTTTATTTTAGCCTTCCCTGCCCTTTGCAAATTAGAGGAAAAAAACACTAATCCTCAAAAAACTGAGTAATACTAATTACCTCCAACAAGCTTTGCTGTAGTGAATATTTACAGAAAATGCAGTGTTTCATAAAATCCTAGAACCAGTTCCTAATGGCACTTTAATCTTTATGTAGATATCTGATTGTATCACTACTCTGCTCAATGGTTGCCTATAGTCTACTATAAAAAGATCAAATTCCTTAGCTTGGTATTTAGCCCTTCCCCCCTCCTCCCAAGAGTTTTATACCACTCTACCTTTTCAACTTTACTTTACATGGTTCCTCATCACAATCTTATGCTCTAATCAAACTGTGTCTTTCTTTGATTATGCTACTCTGTGCACTTCTTCTACTCCCCACACCCCATCTTTGTTAGTTGAAATCCTTCTCAATAACCCAACTCAAATTCGTCCTCTATCAAGAACAATGCCTTTCCTGATATTACCCCAGACTGGACTGCACATAGCACTTGGTTTATATACCTAAGCAAAGCACTTACCTTGTTCTATTTTATATTATAGTTGAGTTTGTGTTGCATCCTCCCATCTAAATTATAAACTCTAAGAGGGCAGGTAGGTACCTTATTTAATCTGTGTAGCTCCTCCAGAGCCTTGAGTAATGCCATGTCCTGACCATAATAGGTATTTAATACATATTGGTTAAATGTAAGCAAACTGTTGAGACCTGAGGGTAAGGCCAAAAGAAAATTATATACACTTTCCATTCAGTGTCAAATTTTGAGATTATAAAGTCATTTTTATGTATAAATTAAGAATTTTAGAAAATAAGATGTCAAGTAGAATCAAACACAATTCATACTGAGTGAAAAAGTGAAATAAAAACCTTTTCCCTAAAAAAAAAATTTTGTCCTTCTGGATCTCCATGTTTTTGTCTGCAAAACTAGGCAATAACTGCTTTCTTAGGGATGCTCTAAAGACAAAATATGTCAAAGAATTTTGAGTTCTTTAGACATAAAAATCCTTAGATACAAAATATTCAATCAAAAGACCAAATGCTGCTAATGAGGACAGACTATCCTCACATCACATCCACAGGAAATGCTTCTATTTCACACAAAAGTGAACCTTTAACCAATTTCTTCTGAAGCTTAAATTTTTATTAATGCTTGATTAAATTAAACTTATCTCCACAGCATTTTGTGTGTTAGACATGGAGAACCACAGAACCTCAAAATCAGAAAGATAAAGGCGATAAAGACTAACATTTACTTAGTCACCTAGTCCAACACCTAGAGGGGTAAGAACTCCCTCTACAACATGGAGACCTCTGGTGCTGGGGGGCTCACTCCCTGCCTTTGGAGGTAGCCCATTCTACTTTAGGCCAGTCCTAATTATAAGAAAGTTTTTCTTAGTTTGAATGGGAATCTGTCTCTGCAAATTTCAACCACAGTTCCTAGTTCTGCCCTCTGCAAGCAAGCAAGCAAAATAAATATAATCTCTTTTCCATTAAGGGCACCTGGTAGGGGCATCATGGAACCTCTACTAAGATGGTATCAGTAGTAATAGAGAGAAGGGAAGGCACATGAGAGATTTCCTCAGTAGATCTGAAACTAATGATGTAAGGGTAAAAAAGTACTACAAAAATTAAATCATGGATGAATCAATGGTAATGCTATTGCTGGAAATAGTATAAGGATAAGCAGGTGGGGGGGAAAGTAACTAGAAAGCTTAGTTTGATGCACGTATGGAATTCTTATCATCCTCTGTGATCCAACTACTTGTGTAATTTTAGGCAACTGACTTTATCTTTCTGGGCCTCAATTACTTTTCTGTAAAATGAGGAAATTGAACTCTGAAGTCCCTTCTAGCTCTAGTTAGAGCTCTTTGATGCTATTAGGATGATATTTCTAAGTTTTGATCCTAGGCCCTTTGGTAAGAAATTTTTAAAATATATTAATGAATGAAACAGAGGAAATTAGTCATGAGTTGGTTTTTGTAATGGAATTTAAAAAAAAGACAAAACTCCTGATGCAGTTAATTTAGCAAGTACTTATTAGGAACCTTGTATGCAATTTATAAAATCTCTAATGTGGAGGCCTCACTATCTCCAGAACGTAGCTACTGGTCTGACAGCAGAAAACTAAGAAAACAGATGGGCATTGTTTCTTGGAGGTGGACTAAAGCTAATTTGAATTGAAAAGGTCATAAACGTCAGTTTAATCTCTAATCTGCCTTAATTTTAACTTCAACTGAGAAAAGGCAGAGTTTAAATACCAAGTCTAGTATTAAGTGGTTGGTGAACAATTTCTTTTGAACTCGGCCTGAAAAAGGGCCCTAGCTTTGGATTTTCACTTCAGTTCATTCCAAGTTAATATGTGAATAAGAACATGAACCTTGTACTTTGACACGTTTCAATGGTACCATTAGGATGGAGGTCAAACAGCCAATGCAGTGGGAGGTATTAAACTGAGAAGCATAAGCACGATAATGTTATCTAGATTAATGATTCCTTCACCTCAGCACAAGGTCAGTTTCCCTAAAGGGATCTGATAGTTCTGTAGCCCCATCAGTTTTATATTTCTCATGGATTTATTTGAAAGCCGTAAGCCATCATGACTTAAGGCAGTGAAATTTGAGATTTAATTATACCTACTAGTATTCTCTTTGGTAAAGAAATCCTCAGTGAGAGGGCAGAGTACCAGATATATAGCTTCTATGGATATGAACTCTACTCTGTGCAAGCTATCTCGAGGATTCTTTTTCTTGCCTTGAGCTTTCATTTACAAGAGTATGAACTGATAAAACAAGGGACAACCTAACCCATAAACTCTACAGGGTCTTACAGTTTAAAGGAATTTAAAGGTTATCTAGTCCAACTTGTTCCTGAAGCGTGAATTCTTTGATGACATCTTCAACAAGTGATCATCCATAATGATGGAAACTCATCACCTCTCCGGGAAGCTTGCTCCCTTCTTGGACAGTTCTTTAGTTTCATACCACTTCTCCCTCTGCCTTCCTTTTGATGAGCTATTCCACTCACCACAGGGACTTTTCTAAACCTTGTCATTCCATCTCAAACTTCCCATAGATTCCTTTCCTTCCATCTTCTCAGCTGAGAATCTTGCCTCATATTTTATTGAAAGAACTGAAGCCATTTGATGCTACCACTTCTCCCCTCTCAACTCAAATTTACCAGATGCCCTTTGCCACTATCTCCACCTTTATCCGTCTCCTTGAGAGCAGGGACATCTTTTGCCTCTCTTTGTATCCTGGCACACAGTAGGTTTAATTAATGTTTGCTGGACTGTCTTTAGTTGATAAAAGGATTTCCTTAACTATGGTCAAAAATCTGTCTTGCTATAATTTCCACTCACTAGTCTTACTTCTGCTTTTATAGGACTGAAGAGAATAAATCTAATCATATTCACACATGATAATCCTTAATGCATCAGAAAACTATGACAATGCAAAAGTAGTAGCATATAGAAGGGTTATGGGAAGTGAAGAATGACAGTTTTCTGCCGGTAAAAGCTGCAAAATGATTCAACCATTTTAGGAAACAATTTGGAATCATGAAGGAAAAGTTGCTAAATTGTTCCTACCCCTTGACCCAGAGACTTCACCACTGGCATTATACCCCAGGGAGGTCAAATACAACTCAATGTTAATATCAAACAGCCAAACAGAGGAGGCATTGCTCCTTTCTGTTAATAATCAATTGATAATATAATTGCTTGGGGGTGGTTATATTTTGCAGAGGGATTTTGTTGAGAAATATCTGATGTGTCAAAACAGGAAAAGTAGCATTCCATGGTGGCTAATGCTGGGCCTGGCAGGAGGAAATCTTAGATCTGAGCTCTGCCTTTGACACTTCTTGTTCTGTGACTTTAGGCAAGCCACATAACCTCTTTTGAGCTTCAGTTTCTCCATCTAAAAATGCAGAAACAATAGCTATCCACCTCAAAGTCAGTGTGAAACTCAAATGAGACGATGCAAGGAGTGCTTTGTAGCCTTAAAGACCTAAATAAATGTTGGTTGCTTTTACTGTTTTCTAAAGGAGAGAAAATAATGTAGCATTCAGAACTGGACATGATACTCCAGATGTGGTCTGACCAGGACAGAGTAGAGCATGATCATCACTTCTCTTGTTCTGAGCATTGGATTTTTTTTGGCTCCCTCTGTCAGGAACCACACTTACCCAAAGGGAGGAGAGCAAAGGAAGGTGGGGCTGTCGATATAAAAGTACACTGTCTCATGTAGAGACAGTGAGCAAGGGAAACTTTCATCTTGTCACCACCAACTTCTTCCTTACGTAGAAACTCCTGTTAGTATTTAAAGCCCTTTACAACTTGATTTCAACCTACATTTCCAGATTTATTACAAGTAATTCCTAGTTACCAACTCCATGCTCTAATCGAACTGGCCTCCTTACTCTGGCCATCTCCATGCCAGAAACATACTCCCTCCTCTCCTATGCACCTTAGAATTTTTAGCTCCCTCCAATACTGATTGTACCTCCTATAAGAAGCCTTTCTTGAACTCTGGCTGCTAGTGCTTCCTCTCCAATTACTCTATCCATCTAGATTATAGACATACCTATTCATACCCTACTTAGCTGTGTACCTACTGTTTGCTCTACAGAATGTAAGCTCATTGATGGCACTGAGTGTTTCAATTCTGTATAGGCTCTGCTCACAGTTTTGCAGTATAGTTGCTATAAGCGCTTTCACTATGTCTTCATTCTCCATTAGCAGATATTCGGCTTCCTTCTTGCCCCAGAAGCAGCTTATCAGCATGAAGGCTGACCTAGTGTTGATGCTCAGCACCTTCTCTGCAGCCTCAGCTCCCAAAGCCTTCCCACGAGAGGGCTCAGAACTTTGCAATTTGCTTCATTTTTCTATCAGTCACTCTGCTTGTTTTTGATACCACAAAACATCAACATCATGCCCCTGCTCTGGGTACCCTCTGACACGTCCCCCCCACCCCCATTAAATTACAAGCTCCTCGAAGGCAGGGACTGTCTGGTGCCTGACACACAGTAGAAAGTTAACAAATGTTTACTGACTACTGATGATTTCATGCTGAGCCTCTTGGGTTTACTCTATGGATTCTGGCTTCACCAAACTCTAAAACTTGTTTACCCACTCCAGCTAACAGTTTTTTTTCTCTTAGAAAACAAATAAACAAAAACAAACAAAAGAAAGTTCTTCCACTCTAGACTTAGTAACTGCCCTGGACCACCAGTACACATAAGTCCTGCATCCTACAATGGCGTGGGGATTCAACTGTGGCACCAAAGTGGAGATTTTTATTAAGTCTGGAAAGCACTAAAACTCTCAGGTCTGTTTCACCCAAACTGTCTTTCAGTCTTTGTCTTCTTAATCCTGTACTTGCAGAGTTGATTTTTTTTAACCCTACATTTGTGGGTTTTACATTCATCCCCACTAGATTTCATTTTACTAGATGCAGCTGGTGGGCCATTTGATAGCAGGCAGGGTCAGGAAGACCTGTGTTCAATTTCATAGCAAATCACTTAACCTTTTTCTGTCTTAGTTTCCTCATTTGTAAGATGAAGTTAATAACAGCATCTATCCCCCAGGGTTGTTGTGGAGATCAAGTGAGGTATTTGTAGTTTGCTTTGCAAACCTTAAAATGCTACATAAATGCTAGCCATCATTATTACTATCACACATTACCCATTGTTTCAGCATTCTGAGGTCTCGAGATCAGAAACTTAAAACGAGAAGGAACTTCAAAGACCATTTAGTCCAACCCACCTGGAGTTGAGACTTAGGGATGCAAACAGTGTTCACAAGTTATTCTTTTAACAATCTGTTCCACAATTTTTCCAAAAACCAACATTTATTTCATTGGTCTGTAGCTTAATGTAGCTATCTTTTTCCCCTTTTGGAAAAATGGAGCTATGCTTGTACATCTCCAGTCCTATGGCAGCTCCCTAATTTTCTTTGCTTCCTCAAAGAATACTGCATTTTTAGTATTATTAGCAAAGTCTTTCATAACCTTATGACTCATCAGTATTATGGGTGTAACAGAATGCAACTAGGTGCTCTCTTATTTCACTTACCTTGGATTTCAGTTACTTGTTAACCGTGTTTATTCTATCCTTCCCATTCTGAAGCTCATTGTCCTTGATTAAGAAAGGGCAGATATCATTCCACCCTCTTCCCCAGTCTGGCCTTGTTCATGCTCCTCCACTTGATCCCAACAGAGCTTTTAAAAAGGCACTTTTTGTGCCTCAATCTGATCTAGGCTCTAGTCTTGCTGATACTCTTTCCAAAAGAAAATGCTATACTTTTTCATTCACCTTCAGTTATCTGTTCCACCTACCATCTTTTCTGTGTCTGCTTTAAAAATATGAGTTCATTCATGAGCAACATGTGTAGCTATACCAGTCTTTTTAAAGTCTTCCCTTTCTGCAAAGTATGGCTGGAGGGCCAAGCCCCTCCCTCCTCAGGTAAGAATGGGTTTTACATTTCTAAATGCAAAATCTTATGTAAAGATGTAAAAACCATTCTTAGCCCATTGGCTGCACAAAAAAAAATGTGTTGGGTAGGTTATATTTTACCTACTCTTGCTTTAAACCTTGGTTCAAGTTCTGCTTCTGACCTATACCCTGAGCTAGTCACAGGCTCTTAGTGCTAGAGGCAGCTAATGCGCATCAGTAGATAGCTCGCTATACTAATAACATCACAGGGGCATCCACAGAGTATCTGTGTCTCCAACTCCACCCCCTTTCCCATTCAAAGGACTTATGTACAATTTTGTCTCCTGTCTCTTGTAACCAAGTTTCTCTTTTTTACAGTCTCAGATTAAATCTACCTACCTTTCTCCGAATTCCTCAAAACCTACTCTCCTAAAATCTGATATATACCACATGTTGGGCAATCTCCTTATCTGTTACAAACTCTAAAACAGCATGTTAACTTAGCCCCACAATTTTTACTTCCCCTACCAGTTCTTCCTTATTGGTCAAAATTAGATCTATGATAGCAATTCTTATTGCTTCTACCTTCTGAAAGATAAATTTGCATTATTAATACATTGTTCTGTAGATACAAAATAATTTGTCTTTCCCATTATTCTGCAAATTGCTACAACCTTTCATTATTGTTCCTCTTCCAACAAGCACATCATGTTTAGGTTTTGATCTGGTAGCTGTCTCCCTCTCCATGTTAGTTTAAGGCTCTGGATCAGATGAGCAAGTCTCTAAGCAGATAGCTTTCTCCTACTCACCAAATGGCCAACGTTTTTATGTTTTAAGCCCAAGTCCAAACACCCAAATTGTTTTCTCTGACACTTATTTTTTTAGTCAATTATTCACCTGTTTGCCTCCACAGGAAGCTAATGCATTAGATTATTTTATACTCAATGAAAAGGTAAAACTCCCTTCACTCTATTTCTTTTAATAGTCACATTTGGCTAAGAAAACTAAGTCTCTATAAAGTTCCTAACAACAGCAGTAATACTCACCTTACATTTGTACAATATGGCAACATTTCAATAAAAATGTACTAATATTTACTATATACAGAACACTTTCCGGTTTGCTAAATGATGCTATCATCTCATTTGACCTCCATAACCCAGTCAAAATAAGGAGGCCAAGGATCATCTTCATTTTACATACAAGGCATCTAAATCACAGAAGAGTTGTTAAATGATAGTTCAAGGTAATAGAGACACTTCTAATAAAGCAACAAAATGCTAGGCTTTCTCACTTGATTAAGCCAGTGCCCTTTTCACTTACATTTCATCCCCATATTTAAGTAGGTGAGAGTTTATTAACCACAATAACTTTTCTTGGAGTTTTACACAATATTCATCAGTACTTGAGTTTGAATGAATGAAAAAGCATTCAAATAGCAACTATGTGGGAAGCTAGGGATACAAATACAAAAGTGAGATGATAAGTAAGTGGAACCAGAAGGCTATCTATCACACCCTTGCAAAAAGCAACAGTAGTATTCATATGATTACTATCACCACACCAAGAGGTGGAAAGGGGGCGGGAATGGGATTAAAAGTGGGATGACAAGATGTCCTAAGAGGTTCAAGGTGGATGGACATGAAGCACTGTGCAGATAAATATTAGATGAGTTTACACTCACTTGCCAAATAAGCTCAGCCCCAGGAAGGAATTCCAAGGCTAAGCGGGTTAACTTATCTTTATCAACATTTACAAATGGAAGTTATTATTACCATTCCATCTTTGTTTTGCAAACTGGGTGGAACCCAAGTCTATCGAAGCTGAACTTACTGGAGGATTCTGAAATAAGTCTGACACTGGAGTAGAATCGAAAAAGCAGGACTAGAAGAAACTTAAGGAGATTATCTGATCTGGCAGGTAGATGTTTGCCACCAGGACAGATGGCTGTCTATTTTCCTAGCTGATAAATAACACAGCAACTAGAAATTTCCAATGATTGTTTTTCAACAAGGGTCAGCTGATTAGTAGTAGCAGCAATCATATTAAGTTGCATGGTGATTTAACATCTAAGAGGCTTTTTAAATAAGCAAGCGTAAGGAAGTGTTTTAATCTAGCAAGGCCACACATCCCTGACTACCTCTCCTAGGTATTCCTGTAAGCCTAATTGGTTGGCCTGCCTGAAATCTCCTCCTGCTAATCCATGCTCCATTTAATTGGTATGTAAAGCCCTTTACACTCTGATTTGAATCTCTATTTCTAGATTATAGGTTACTCTCATGTACCAAATCTTTGGTCTAATCAAACTCACATTTCTGCAGCTCTTCACATGTGACATCTGAGACTTTGCTCCAGCTGTGTCTATGCCAGGAATGCATTCCTTCCTCACTTTTGCATCTTAAAAGTTTTCAGCTTCCTTTACTTTCCACCTCCTAAATGAAACCTTTCCGGACCCCTGGTTGCTGATGCTTCCTCCTCAATGATCTTATATATATTTTTTGCATATTTAGATGTGTACCTGTTATTTTGCCCAATCAAATGTAAGCTCCTTAAAGGGAGAGACTCCTAATTTGTATTTATATCTCTAGCACCTAGCAGTGCGTGGTATATAGTAGGCACTTAATAAAAGTTCATTCATTCATTCTTTCCATAGCCAAACTCCTAGAAACAGCCACCTATACACACTGTTTCTACTCCTTTATCCCTCATTCACTTCTCAATTCCTTGCAATCTAGTTTTTTGACCACACTACTAAAATCAAACTGGTTTCTCCAAGTTTACCAAGAAACTCTTAACTGATGAATCTGATGTGCTTTTCTTGGTACTCATTCTATTGCATTTCCCAGTAGCTGTGACCACATCCTCCTTAATACTCTCTCTGGCCTTGGCTTCCATGATGTCCCTTTCACCTGGTTTTCTCCCAATCTTCCTGACCATTCCTTCCCCAGTTTTGCTTCCTGGATCATTCCTTATTTCCCACTCCTTCACTGTGGTGCTTCTGAAAGTTCTGTCTTATGATCTTTTTTCTTATCTCTTGAATTAAACTATCACTTAGATAGCCCAAATCTATACAGGGTGTCCCAAAAGTCCTAGTGCAGTTTCCTCTTCAAACAACCAGCCCTTTCTCCAAACTTCACTATTTCTGAGGAAGGTACCATAATCTTTTCAATCGCGTAGGTTTGCAACTTTTACCACCCTTAACTCATTCCAGTCACACTCAGTTACCAGAACTTAATGACCCTACTTTTACATCTCTTAAATTCAACACCTATTCCTACTCACACAACCAACATGTAAATTCAGGGCCTTATTATACTTCACTTGGATTATCATAACATCCAGTTAAATGGCTGCCCCCGCCTGACGCCAAAATAAACTTTTTAAAGTACAAGTTGACCATGTCAGTTTCCTTCTCAAATAGCAGTTTTTTATCCCTGTTGCTGCTAGGATAAAATACAAGCTTCTCCTTTAAAGCTCTTCACTACCTGGCTCCAGCCTACTTTTTAAAAAATTAATTTCATATCCTTCCCTTCATGTAATCTATGTTCCAAACAAAGCAGCCTACTTGCTGTTCTCCCACACTTGGCAATCTCTGCTCTAAGCATTTATACAGACCTCAACTGTACTTCCCTCTCCCCCATGTCAAAGAAGCCTTGGCTTCCTTTGAGGCTCAGCTCAGGCGCACCTCCTCCAGGAAGCTTTTCCTGATTGCCCTAGTTAGTGCTTTCTCTGCCATCAAAATGCCCTCTATTTACTTATATCTGTTTTATACATTCCTTTTCCCAGTAGAATGTAAAGTTACTTGAGGGTGGGAACCATTTTTCATTTTTGTTTTTGTATCCCAGAGGCTAGCACAGTGTCTCACACAAAGCAAGAACTTACTATCTATTAAACTTAACTACTTTTCAAAAAGGTTGAATTTAGAAATAGCACTGGGCCTGAAGCCAGAGCACCATCCTAAGCCATCGCTCCAGCTCTCTTACTTATTCACTATCCAATCCTAGGCAAGTCAACCAATTTCTTTGAGACTCAGTTTTCCAATCTGTAAAAGAGAGAAAATAATACTTATGCTACCTGCCAATTAAGATAGTTGTGAGGATTCAATGAGATAGTAGATGTACCACGTTTTATAGTGATGAAATATGATATAAACTATTGTGATTGGAACCTGAGCTTCTCATGCCTACAACTTCCATTAGAAAAAGAAGGCATGGAAGAGAGAAAAAGGATTAATATAAATTTTATGAATTCAAGACACAATTGAACTTAATGACCACAGAAGGAAGATTCGAGGCCATAGATACTACACCACATACAGGGTAGGTATGGTCAGCCACTCTCATTTGGGTGAATTCTACTTCCTTGCCTGGAATCTTTTTCAGAAGATCTTGGGATAATAAGATGAAAAGAACAAAGACTAAGATTTTCAATGGAGGAGGTGCCCCCAACCCCTTTTTGGTTTTTTAAACAAAGATTCTTTTCTTCCCATTATTACTTATGGGCAATGCAAACTAGTGAGGGAGGAACCAGATTATTTTCTCATAAACACTAAAAAAAAACCAACTTGTTTCCCACAAAGGAAAAAGGAATTAACTAGTTTGAAGCTGGCTTGAAGGAGGCTAGCCCTTTTTTTAAAGTGGTTGACATTTTAATTGAGATCTGCTACGCAATCTCTAAATTGAAAGAGGTTATTAATTTGTGTTTATGGACAGAAGATCAGGCCAGGATTTCTAACCTGCTGACTCTTCATATACAGTGAGTATTAGGTTTTGAAACTTAGTTTTAATGAACTTATAGCTTTTTCTGACATCAGGATATTCCTCCAAGTAGTCTTATGGATCAGGCTTTTCTATAATTTTCTATAATTTAGTTCCAGAGACTACAATATTAAAAATTCTTTCTGCACCCTCAATCCCATGTTATATTCCACTGATTGTGCCAGAAGCCTGGTGCATAGAACTTCTTTGGGCCAGCCTCCAAAAAAGACCAGTTTAAAAGTATGTTATCTACCAGAGCCTGGGAACAAGATGAATAGCTACTAGAGGGAGTGCTCATTCACTTGAGTTCAATAAGACAAACATCAGTAGGAAATGGTGTATAACAACATTACATTACCATAAGAAAACAAGGTCAGCTCTGGGACACAGAAAGGCTACAGTGGGGAAATTTAACAATCAGGCTCATCTAAAGCTTAGACATGCAATACATCACATAATTCTTACCAGGATGTTGATTAAAAAAACAGCCAAATAAATATTTGAGTTGAACAGAAGGGAAAGTACAAAGACAATAAATATGATTGTTATTAGCTAATGTCACTGGCCAACCATGCCTAGGTGATCACTGAGGGAGGATGCAGAGAAGCAAATCAGACTATAGTACTATTGTTCAAGAAGACTAGTTCTTTATATGATAAATGACTGTCTAGTCTGCCCTTGCTTTGATGGCAGCTGTAAGGGAACACCTGGAAATGATGTCCAGCCAATGAAGAAAGGCAATGCTTACCTGAGAGTACCATTCTCTCCTTTGTCCAGGCTGGTAAACCGGCTGTAGAGACGGGTGATTTGACTGTGGGAAACTAAGGAAAACAAAAATGGATCCAGATTAATATGGCAGGGGTCTTCCCCTTCACAAAGTTAAACATGAAAATAAAATACTATATTGCATAACATTCTAGGACCAAGTTAACTTGTTCTTCCTGATTCCATCATTATATAATTACAAACTATGTGCCTCCTTTTTCCTTTAGGGAGTCTTGCATCTAATTTGCCACTACATGGCCAAATATGTTAATAACTAAGTTTTTAGGTGTGTAAAGATAATTGAATAAAAGGAATTAGAAAATCTAAGCTAACTCAAATATGGCCACAAATAAGGAAATTTTTGTGTTAAAACTTCAGTTGGCTAAGAGCTTAACTTATCAATAGATTAACTCAAGAGTTTTTGTGTTCCAAGCCTGTAAGTTCAAAAGCCTACATGTCATAAATATACTCTAAAAGGTTGTTTCCCACATAAATTCTTAGCCAAGGGGATCCAGATGTTCTTTAAGAAAAAAAAAATGAAACTTCAAGATCTCTATGTTCTTACTGATTATATACCTGTTGATTTTATAAATACAAACCCATTTATCAGTTTGATATTTCAGTTTGGCACTAGGTGAATGACTAAGTGATGATGTATTAAAGATTGAGGAACAATAGGTAGATTCTTTATCTCTTAAGTCAGGTTTATTCATTTATCAGTCATTAGAGACTTATCACTCCCCTTGGGAAAAGTAAAGAACAGTCATACCCTTACAACCAGCCTAAGATAAGTGTCCTTTTTCTTGACTGAGCATGAGCACTGTACAGTTCCCAATAAAGCTTGACAGCAAGGTAATTAGCAAATTAAAGGGTATGCCAACATCCATTCAATAAGCATTTATTAAGTACCTATGCACTATGCATTGGGGATAAAATAAAAGATAACAATGAAACAGTCTCTGCTCTTGAAGAGCTTACCAAATGACAAAAGTGCAAAGAACTTTACAAAATTGATCCTGGAAAATGGCCTTTTTGAGCCACTCAGTTTTTGTGCAGGAAAAATAAGGTAGCAGAAAAGGCAGGGGAAATAAAAGGAGAAAAGTAGGGTGTGGCAAGCTTGGACTTTGTTATAGTCTAGCCCCCAGGAAGGCTAGAAGTTAACCTGAGATGTGTAACTGGTGGCTGAATTGGGGAGGAGTCGACAAGGGTTATGGCACAATTAGTTTTCTAAGACAGCTCAGCCATAGGTTTAAGAATATTTAGTCACAGCCCAGAAGAAAAACAAAACAAACAAAACCCACCTTAAAGTGAAGATAAGAAATAAGAGAATGTAGAAAGTGAGTAGGGCAAAAACTGGCAGGTCACAGAACAGCTGTTACTATCAGGACATCAAGTTTCTTTAGGTTTATTCTTATGGGCTGGTTTCTTTATGTACAGCAATTTGAAGAGATCAGGGGTAGATCAGAGGTCAAGAATACATGTGAACATGTAGAACAGCTCCTTCTGGCAAGGCCAGAAGAGTCTATATTATTTGAATTGATTCTCACAACGACCCTGTGGGGTAGATACCATTGGATGTCATCCCCACTGTAGAAATGGGGAAAAAAAAAGTCTAGAAAAGGGCTTATCAACCACTTAACAGTGATGCTTTTCCTTCTCCATCCCTTCAATCACCACCATCACTAGAATTCCAGGCTATGCAAGCACTTACAATACATAAGCAAGTAGTCCTAGAACTGCCAGCAGGGCTCGGTCTTATATTAACATCCCAATCCAACATGAAGCATCTCGGGCTGCTTTTGTTTTAGAAGGCAAACTGAACAAACAAAAGGTATTCTTCTGTGTAAATGTCTCGTAGTTGAAACAGATCTCTCTGTGATGCTTTTAAGATTACTTTCTCCATCCCCCCAAAAGGCATTTATTTGGTAGGGCAATCCATATACACTGTAGTGCAGAAAATGGATCAGTCCTCACAACTGAGCACTTCATAATTTTAAAAGATTTTGTTAATTTTTATTTAAAGATACCAACACCTTGAACTAGTATCTTCATATAGGATCAGAGCCATTCATTCAACAAATATTTATTGAACACCTACTATGTGCAAGGTACTGGAAGTACACAATCAAAAGTCAATATTTAACATTCTCCAATGCAGTGTCATCCAAGACCTATTTCCTGGATTCCAAAGGCAGTTCACTATTGAAACTGTTACAAAGGGCTTTGGGGACTTAAATGATAATAGTACTCTTTGAGCTGGTTGCCAACTCTACTCTAACACAGTGAACACAAAGCACACCCTAGGAAGGCAAAAAGGGGGTGGGGTAGATTTGGGCACAACTCCAAACTACCCCTAAAAGAAGCTGAAGTTCAGGAAGTTACTGGCATCAACTCAATCCCTACTGTGCTTCCTGTTAAACTCTTTTCTCTTGGAGGGCATTAAATAAGGACCATTGCCTGACAGCAACATCATTGTTGATGACCAAAGGAAGACCCTCAGTTGTTGGTGTAAAGTTGCTTCTTATGAAGTATAAATGGGAATATTTAATATATAAAACATAAATGGGAATTTCATGGTCACTGAGGGAAAGATATCTTCTTTATCTACTCAATAAAAGATTATTTCATACTATAAAATAATAATAGTCTTACAAAGTGCTTTATATACATTATTAGGAAATAGGAAGGACAAATATTATTAGTCTCAGATGAGGAAATTTGGCTCAGAAACTTGGTCATGGCCATACAGCTAAAAGCAGCTAAGTTGGGACTCACACACTGGTCCTTTGACTTCAGATCTTGTCTTCTTTCCAAGAAGGAAACTGGGTCCTGAAAACCTTCCTGACTTACACATCTAACATGGAATGGTCTGTCTTTTGAAAAATAAACTTTTACTATCTTGTTTTTATATCATATACATTTCCTATCGTTCTTTCCCCCCACTCTCTCCCAGAGAACCATCACTTAAATAAAAAGTTCAGCAAAACTAACCAATATACCGTAAGTCTTACAATATATGCACAGTGAAGGAACCTTAAAGTTTTTTATTGATATCTTTTAAAATAATATTGATATTTCTTATTATATTCCATATCTTACAATAAAGTTTGAAGGAAAAAAAAAGATCCTGCAAAACTGATACATTTTTAAAATCTGATATTATTTAAGTTACCTCACACCCATGGTCCCCTATTTCTACAAAGGAACAGAAGGAGTTATCTTCACATATCTTTTTTTGGGGAACCAATCTTGGTCATTTTCATTTCCCAGAATTCAGGTTTTGTTTTCTTTCCATTTCTACTACTGGAGTAACTGTGAACATTGTTCTCCTGGCTTTGCTTCCTTCATTCTGCATCAGCTCATATATGCCTTTCCAGGCTTCTCTGTATTAATCACGTTCATTATTTCTCACAGCACATTTCATCAAATACATCTGTCTAACCTCCACAGTATGAGCATCTACTTTGTTTCCAGTTCTTTGGTAGCACAAAAACAGTTGCTACATAAACATTTTGGGAGATATATAGAGCCTCTTTTTGTCACTAATATCTTTGGGATACAGCCCACCCACCAGCAGAATCCTTGAGTCAAAGAACACAGATTTTCAGTCATTTTCTTTACTGCATGCCCTTTTAAGCCCTTTAAAAAGTGAATGCACTGTGTTACTTTTAAGGGAAGAGGCAACAGTATAAAGTAGCAATAAAAGTATGAAGAGGTTCAACAAAAATGGGGGACAGAGATAGAGAACAAAAATAAAAAACTGTGTTATCTCTACAATTATCCTGAATGAACATGCAAATAAAAAACAAGCAATACTCAAGTCTCCTGAAAGAAGGCTCCTCTACCCTAACTCCTCTAGTACTGAAATTTTACCACTCACATGCTATATGGCCTAACAGTTCTTCACTCTATAGATCAGAAAACTGAAGCTGAGATTAAGTGACTTGTTCATTAGAGCAGAAACTTGAACCCAGTTCTTCCCAATTCCAAGTCCAGTATTTCACTCATTACGCCGTTCTGCCACTTCAAAATTTATACAATGCCTTAGTCTCAAGTCCCTGATAATATGAAAATGGGCTGATGTGTTAACCTGAACAAAAAGGAGGTCCTAGGTGGGAAAGAGGACAATACCTGGAGCAAGGGTGTTTCTTCAATTATGGAAAGCTTGTTGTTGGTGGAAAGGATAACAATCTCAACACCAGCATCTCCAATTGCTTCAGCTTCTCCAATACAAGTATGGTATAGTACTGCTAAAATTATCGCTTCTCCATATAAAAACTTCACTAGCCTAAAAGTAGATTTTTTTGTCTCTAAATGCCTTCAAACTATTTTCCACTTTCACTAGAAAGTAGCAAAGTAATCTGCATTCTTTACTATTCCATTTGCAGTAATGATTTTTCACATTCTTGCTTTAAGATTATAATTCCTAGCCAGAACAACAGACACAAAGTTATGCCTGAATGATAGGTGGAGATTATACAATTTGTGAGAGCAATTTAACATCTGTTAACTTTCTGCTTAATTATATGTTCACAAGCATGCATGTTTAACCTACGGAGATACATTTATTCCAATTAGTTATCAAATTCCTGGTACATACAAAGTACTGTGAGGACAAAGGAGAGCAAATCAATGAAAATACAAGAGGGAAATATTTCATAATAAATTCAAAATGGATGCATGACCTGAGCATTAAAGATAATACCATAAAATAAGTTAGAAGAGAAGCAGATCATGTACCTTTTACAACTATGGGTAGGCGATGAATTCTTAACCAAATATGGGATGGAGGCAATTACAAAAGACAAAACAGGTCATATTGATCACATGAAATTGAAAAGCTTTTGCACAAACAAAATGAACACATCTAGGATAAGAAAGGAAGCAGCAGATGGCAGGAAAATTCTTTGCATCAAATCTCTGACAAAGGATTCAGTACCCAAGATAGATAGAAAACTCATAGAAATATATAAGAACAAAAGCCAACACAGAAGTAGTCAAAGGAATAGTTCTCAAAAGCATTGCAAACTATTAACAACCAAAAGAAGGAATGCTTGAAATTACTAAGAGCAAGTGAATCAAAACAACTCTTAAGTTTTTGTCTGATATCCAGAAAACTGACAAAGACGACAAATAGTGGCAGTAGTCAAGGTGAGAGTGGTTCTGGAAAGACAGGCTAACTACTGCCTTGTGGGTGGAGCTGTGGTCCAACCATTCTGGAAAATTTGGAGTGAGCAAAGAAAGGGAGTAAAACGTCCATACCCCTGACCCACAGATTCCACTGCTAAGCACATTTGCCAAGTGGCAATGACAAAAAGGCTCCCCACAAACCAACATATTTATAGCTGTACTTTTAGTGGCAATCAAAAAACTGAAAACAAACAAGAGGCCCATCACTCAAGGAGCACTGCCTAAACAAACTGTTACATGAATGTAATACAATGTTATTATGCTGTAAGAAACAATAAATATGATGACTTATGTGAACTGATGGCAAGTAAAAACAAGCAGAGCTGGGGAAACAATACACCCAGTGACTGTAACAATATAAACGAGACTCTGCAAAGGTACAAAGAGCAAGTGTGGCCCCAAAGAAGAGGTACCTTTTCTTCAACTTAAAAGAATTGCCTAGACTAGCACTAAGAAATTAAGTGATTTGCCCATGGTCACATAGCGTAGACCAGGCAAGAGTTAAGTGTCTTGTCTTTGAGGCCAACTTTAGCCATTAAGCAACACTGACTTGGCTTTACATATCAATTTATTAGCATTTACATAGGGTATCTGGTAAGTGAAATGATCTCTGGTGCCGCTGGAATGTTCAATACTGAAATACTCCTAGAATTATTTTACCTAATGCCAATGGTTCATATTGTGAGCAACAGCTAAACTGGCTATCTGAACGAATTCCAAACAAACTGGAACTATGAAAAGGAAATCTTAGAATATGGTTTCCAACTCCAATGTGAAGTTTTCACAGAGACCATCTCAAATTTGTGCTCTCCAACTACCTTAAAATATCTGATAAGTGTGGGGAATCTCAAGAATGTACAACAAAACTGATAGGAAAAAGATATGCTGAGTGAGGGCGGCAGAACCAGGAGAATATTGTACACAGTTACAGCCACATTATTCAATGACTAACTTTGATAGACTTGGCACTTCTCAGCAATGCAAGTTTCTAAGACAACTCCAAAAGGCTCATGATGGAAAATGATATCCACATACAGACAAAGAATTACAGGGGTGTGAATGCAGATCGAAGCATACTATTTGCTGTCTTTTGTTTTGTTTCTTCTTTCTCGTGGTTCATTTCATTGTTATGATTCTTCGTTGCAGTAAGACTAATGTGAAAATATGTTTAATGTGAATGTATGTGTAGAGCCTATATCAGATTGTATGCTGTCTTTGAGAGGGGAGAGGTGAAGGAGGCGGAGAAAATTTGGAACTCAAAAGCTTGTGGAATTGAATGTTGTAAACTAAAAATAAATGAATAAATTTTTTAAAAAGATAGCATACCTATGTATAACTAGAAAAGGGAGTGGGCTAGTAATGTACTGGGAGAAAAGGGTAGGATGAGACACAGTTGATATGTCACACTGGTAACGTCTCTAAACAAAACAAAAACCATATATAAGCAGATAATTTCCCATTTACAATGTTATCATCAATGTGTATATTATATCTCTGGTTCTCTTTCTTTCAAATAAGTTCATATAAGTCTTCCCAGGCTTCTCTATATTCAATAATCCATTATTTCTTACAAAATAGTAACATTAACCACTCCCCACAAAGAGTCCTGCTATAAATACTCCTTGATATCTATGCCTAGCAGTGGAATCTCTAGCTCAAAGTATACGGACATTTTAGTTACTTTATTTGATTAATTCCAAATTGCTTTTCAGAATGGCTGGACCAATTCATGACTCTACCAACAGTTCATGTGTGTCCCTGTCTTTTCAGAACCCCTCCAACATCATCTATTCCCATCTTGAATAATCTTTGCTAATTTGCTGCTGTGAAGTGAAACCTCAGTTCTTTTGCTTTGTATTTCTTATTATTAATGATTTGGAGTATTCTTTCCGATGGTTGTTACGAGTATGAGACTTTTAAGCATTGTTTGTTCTTTAGTTTCATGTATTTCAATGAGGATATTTTTGTTAGTTGCCTATATAAAGCAGAACCTCATGGAAGAGTACTGTACAATTCTTAGCAGAAATGTAAACAATCTTGTACTGCCCTCTCATAATTTCCTATCTGCCAATCTTATCACTGCCGACTAGGTAAGCTGTTTGAAAGGAGACACTGGTCCTTGTCCCGAACTGTTTAGTCACCATATAGGTCCTCTAACAGGTGTCAAACCTAAGGCAAAGCTCCCCAGATTAACATGTATTTGGGAAACGTTTAATGAAATAAGTATACCATCTACATGATGTCAATTAGCTGCCTGAAGAATGTTTCTATTTGACACCCCTGTTGTAACAAAGAGCAAGCTAGAATTCTTCCCAAGAGAGCTAGGAGCCCTTTCTTGCCCATCACTCATATCCTCATCTGTTCAAGCCCAGACTCCCTTCATGCTGAAGGCATTCTCTGATAGACAGGCAAGAAAGCTTTTTCTAAGAGGATTTAGACATCTTTGTACACAACAGATGACTGGGGGGAAAATCTAAGAGAGAAACTGGGAACCACAAGATCCAGAAATTTATAATAGTTATCATTACTTACTAGGATAGATTGTTTAACCAACCTCTCCCCATATTCTTTATCAGACAGGGACAGGGCAGTCCTATGCTTGTTTCTTCTCCACTTTAAAGGAAGGATCTTTTCTCCAAATTCTTGATTCCTTTCACATTTCCTCATATTGTGTATGTTTTTCAGGGGGAGGGTGGGGTGAGGAGTATGTTTGAAGATCTTATTTCCTGGTGTTGACTGACAATAGGGCATGATGACAGGAACTGTTTGTGACTGTGGACAGAGGCCAGAGTTGCTAAATGTAATGAAGTACTTGATGCACTCAAGAACTCCCGTATGTCTCTATCCCTAGAGTTAGAACCAGTCATAAAAAGAATGTGGGGTTAAGAATCCAAATGAGTACTATAAATCAAAAGCATTTAATTATGCAATCTTTCCTGCTCAAGATCCAAGAACCCTGTGGTTCTGAGTTAGTAAGCTTCACCTCACAGAAGGTATTTAAACAGAGGCTGGATGACTAATAGGAATGTAGTATAAGGAGAGATTCCTGCAATGGGTGGGAAATAGGATTATTTAACCTCTAAGACAGCTTCCACCTCTAAGAGTTTATAAAGCTGTACAACAAAGTCCTGGTCAGGATGTGTAAGACAGTATTTTACTTAACCCAAGAGGACTATCAGACATTTATAATCCTAGCAATTCCATATCCTCTATGCTTTACATACAGGTCATTAAAGTTCAGGTACTATCTCTGATGTCATACAAATACCCGGGGCAGATGTCACTAAAGTGTCAATGCTTGTGTCTACACATTGGTTTTATTTAGAAAGCTCAATCCAGCATTCATACAAAATTCTTAGGATGTAGCCTGGTGTAGGGGAATAAGCACTGGAACTAGCCTCAGGAGGTTTGAATTACTTTTTTGGGGGGGAAGGAGAGGAGGGAAGGCAAGGCAGTTGGGTTAAGTGACTTGCCCAAGATCACACAGCTACTAAGTGGCAAGTGTCTGAGGCCAAATTTCAACTCAGGTCCTCTTGATTTCACAGCCTTTGTCCTATTCACTTCACCACCTGGCTGCCCCTGCCTTTTCTTTTTTTTTTTTTTGAATTTCACTTTACTAGCCAAGCTGTGTAGTCATGGGTGAATAGCAAACTTTCTAAGGACAAGTTTCCTTATTGTAAAGTGTGGATAAAACCTGCAGTAATAATTCACGGAGTTATGACAAGGCTCAAATGAGATAATTTATGTGAATGGCATCCAAAATGGTAGAAGAGAAAGGGCACTGTACTTGGGAGTCAGAGGAGAGTCCTGGATTCAAGTGTCACCTGAAGATTAGGAAAGCTGTGTGACCAAGGGTCAGGGGACTGACTCATTGAGTCTCAATTTCTCCATTTGGAAAACAAGAATATCTGAAGCGATGGCCTCACTGGGTTGCTGTAAAGATCAAATGAGGGAATTGGATTCAGTAATAATAATGGTTAACACTTATGTAGCAGTTTAACGTTTGCAAAGTACTTTACATATATTATTTCATTTCACCCTCACAAAAATCCTGAGACTGGTAAAACCTGCATTACCACCCAATTTTAGAGATGAAGAAACATTCAGAAAGTTGTTGTTACCGAATCACAAGTCGCACAAATTAGAGCCCAGCTCTTGCTGAGCACTCAAACAACTTCCTCTCTTAAACAACCTCTAAGCTCTATATCCACGTTCCTAATGTAGGGTGCTTTGCAAATCTTATAGTATAGAAATATTATTGTTATTCTTGACTTACTTAAAAGCTCTCTATTGTCCCCAAGGCCAGGCTAAAGTGATACACACGTTAGGCCAGTTCCTAGTACAAATTTTCACTGAGTTTCCTAGAACAGATCCAATTTCGAAAGGCCGTTGCATAAGACACACCACCGCTGTAGAAGTCAATATATCTGGAATTACGGCAGTAAGGAAAATAGTACTAACAAGTTTGGATAACTTATTGTTACACTCAAATGAACGATTTAACGATGCATTCCTTTTTACAAAGGTGATCTTTGGGGTGGGGTGGTGGGAGGAACCTTCGATTCATCACACGGGCCAGGTTTCTGGTCTTGGGTCACTCCTCAGGGCTCGGATTCCCTAGCTTTAATGGCTAGTTTGTGAATACCCATCCTATGTTTGGCAACGATCTCTGATTTCCACCAGCTGGTGGTGGTTGAGAAGCCGGCTCAGAAACGTCACAGGAGCCGTCTGTCTCCTCTAAGAAGATCCAGCTTGCCTGGCACAGTCCAATGCACAGCCCAGTTTAAAGAGGGGCTGGAGAACGGGAGGGCTGGGACTAAACAAATAGGCGTCCTCATTTCGGGAGTTACACCTAGTCGTCTTCCAGGGGCTGAGCCGGACAAGAACGCGCTTACAAAGTGGAGGGGCGCCCGCATTCCCAGGTCCGGACCCGGGTCGACCGAGCCCACCCCCTCCTGCCCGAACACGCCCGTGGAGTGCACTGCGGCGACGTGTCGCGCGATGCCGGGCTGACCAAGGGGTGGACTAGGTTCCCCGACCACAGACGGGGGGTGCCACGGCTGGGGGAGGGAGGAGTGGTGGGATCCCTACACGGCCTACGGAAGCCTGGCCGCGGGAAGGCCGCAAGCGTTACCGGGGGTCCGGAGAAGGAGCGCGGCTGCCCTGCCCACCCTGCCCGGCCCGTCCCCACTCTCAGCCCCGACTCACAGCCGGTCTCTTTTTTTATCTCCTCGAGCTCTTCGTCCCGCAATAACGTGGAGGCCCGGGAACCCATCGCCGAGACGGACGAGCTCCTCCCGAGGCGGAGGCGGCGGAGGCGGCGGCGGCGGCAGCGGCAGCGGCAGCGGCGGCAGCAGCAGGGAAGGGGGAGGGAGAGGGAAGGAAGGGATAGGGGTCAGGAAGGGAAAGGCAGAGACTCTCCGCCGACCCGAGGGAGGACTGTGGGTGGGCACGAGGAAGAGGGCGGCCCGAGTGAGGTAGCCAATCGAAAGCTGCCCGTGAGCCCCGCGCACGGAACGGACGTCCGTGCCGCCGGCCGCTGACCCAGTGTGGGAATCGGCGAGCGCCTTCCTGGGCTCCAGTGTACGGCGGGAGAAGCTCCGCCCCCCGGAACCAGGACGCTTGCCTTAAAAGGGGCAAAGCCTGAGGCGCATAGGCACCTGGAATCCAAACGGCAGTGGCCTGACAGTCTGACCTCAAAAATGAGGTGGAAGTGCACCCCTTTTATTTGGCGTCCTCGAGGCCTAGTCCCTTTTATAGTCTGAAAAAAACCTCACTACGGGTGCCGGCATACAGGTTGCGAGAACGGCAGGGCGGGGGGGGGGGGGGGGGGAACAAATACACTCTTTTCTAGCCCAGTTCGCTACAAAATTGCAAGCCGGGAGTTGGGTTCTGGTTTCGGGTGACGTATTGCCTCGCTCCCTCCCCCGCCCCGGTGCGCGCGCTCGTTAGCTCCCGCTGATTGGCTCGCGTGGAAACGAGCACGTTCCGGCACCTGCGGGCGCCGGCAATCTAGTGGAGAGCGGGCCGGGTCCTTGCAGAGGATAGACGGCTCTGCGTGGAACAGCAGGCCGAACTTTGGGCCGCGGCGAAACTGAGTTCGGCCCAGCGCGCTGCTCTTCGCTTCCAGCCTCCTTTTGCTTGCCAGTCGGGCCCGGCCCTTCCGACCACCCGGGTAACAGCCTCCTAGTTGGGCTCGACCTGGGCCCCCAGCACATCGTGGCTTCGAGGATACAGTGACTTGGGGCCCATACTGCTCATCTTATTCCCACTCCCCTTGTCTTATTGCCTCCTCCTGTGTCCCCTAGTTGGGCCTCCAGTAGTTATCGACTTGGGCTTCAAATACGCCTCCTTCACCCTCTCTCCCTCCGCTCTATGGTAGAAATAATCCCTTTTACCCGTAACTAGAAAAGAGTTTGAGTTCCTCAGGCATCAGCAGGTCACCGCAAATTTTCTTTATTTCGCTGATGAAATAAAGAATGAAGTACTTGCCCAAGTAGGCCTTGAAAGGCACTCGTTTTGTTGCCAGTAGTTTTCACTTCCCGGAGTGGTCTACGCTTTTTTGTCCATTTTTTTTCTCTTAAGTGATAGAATACTCAAAGATAACTTTTTGGCTCTCTGAAGAAACAAAGGGACTTCTTTTTGCATTGCAGATTCTTATGATCGGCAAGGAAAATCATGATAGCCTTGGAAAAGATAGACTTTAAATTTCAAGCTTGTTTCATTGCTGATAAGTTTCCTGTTCCTCTTGTATAAAATGAGGTTGGATCCACGACCTTCGGCTTTAAATCCATGAGTCTAAGATCTGGTTTCCCAATCTTTAACCTACTCAATCTTGATTGTTTTGGATTGTGGCTTTCTACTTAGCTTTTCGTGGTTGATATTTCCTAAGGTTTCTGTTTATTTTTTACCTGCAGATCCATCAGATCATAGGATTATTTCTATTTCTTAATTATCCATATTTTTAATTTTCCCCCTTATTTTTAGAAGTATATATTTACATATAAAACTTTTAAGAGGCTCATATTCTTTAAGCCATTTCAAGAAGGTAACTGATAAAAGTTTTTGTGTATATTAAGAATTAGCTACCATTTAGCCTGATGGTTGGAAAAAAGCTGCTTTTTTGCATGGGACCTGCTCTATTGTATCCCCCTGTTGACATAGGGGTGAACCTGGAGATTTTCTAGGTTCTCTGCCACTGGAACAAAAGCTCTGGAAGGCCCTACCAAGCTCGGAAAGTTAAATTATCCTTGCCTCCAGACTATATGGTTATCATCTCAGGGAGGAAGTTGGCAATAGGGTGATGCAATCTTCAGTTACAGCAACTCAAAAGACAACTAAGGGGGAGGAGTTTATAGTCTCCATTGTTGGAGGGAGTGCTTAGCTAAATCATAGATCCTTGAAATATTAAGTATATGTTTGCAAATTAATCCTTTGTTTTTGTACATCTAGGATAACTTTGCTTCAAGGTGTTGAGTTTAAATTATGTTCACAGCTTAATAACAGGATTATTCCGTGTGAGTGCTGTACATGATGAAATATATAACTGTAAAAGCCTATTGTGGTTTTATTATTACTTATCTTAATTTTTCTTTAGCCATATTAAAGGAAAGTTTGAAACAGACAAAATAAAGTGAGGGAATACTAGGAGGAAACTGCATTTTCGTCTTCTGTTTTATTAGAATCAATTTTCTCCAGTTTCTTTTTTCTTTCTGTTACTTGTACATCTTACCTATTTAACTTAGAAAAAAAGAATAGAAAAATAATTTGCTCGAAGATTATGATCTTTTGCTTTGCTTTGTGCTATATTTTGACATATAGGACTTGGAGATTGTGCTGTATGCTGGGTAGAATGTAATGTTCTGTGTTCAGTGTTAGCATTCATTCAGCATTTCTTCAAGTAGTCCTTACTATATCAGATTCAAAGATACCCATTTATTTCCCTAGAGTGATGTATTATAGTTATAATGTTTAAATGTCAGACTGAGCAAACAGAAACTGATAGTGTTTTGGACAACAACTTCCTATTTGCCTTTATTTTGCTTAAGGAGTACTCTTCACTCATATAAATTGTCTTTAGGTACTGTCTACTTGACATTTTAGTTAAGGAAGGAGGAGAATTTTCCTATAATTCTTTGGTGTCCAATGTATGACTTTGGGTTGGTATTTGTGATAGTATGTTTCTTACAAAGAACCATTATTTACTTCCTGAGAGAGCCCGTAGCACAGTGCTTAGGTGTATAATAGGTACTTAATAACTATAGCAAATTTATAATTCTTATTCTTTTCTTCATCTCAGGTATAAGAAACGGAAAAACCCATAGCACAAAACTTATCACCTTTTCTTTTTGATTTTCAACTGCCTTGAAATTTAAGGAAGCTGAAAGCTTGAAGATTATCAAACAGGATGGATCCCAGCAGTGATTACCATTTCTTAAACCAGATTTTGGGGAGAAGGGTGAAAATCACTTTAGTCTGTGGCATCTTCCAGGGAGTGCTTCAACATGTGGACCCTACCAAGATTATTGTTCTGAAAAAAGGTTTTATTCTGTTCGTTTTTAGTCTTCTGCTTACTATTCTCAAGCGAACCATGATTAAGGTTTAAATGTTACCATTATGATCATTTGGGAATTGAGGAATTTTCTATTTTGAGAGAAATTGGAAGGTTAGATGTCTTTTTTCCCAACACAGGAGCATGGTAGCATATGATGGTTTGCACAACAGCCCATAACTCTATATAACTTGTGTCTGTGTTTCTAGATTCATTTTTTCTATTAAAGTGAAAAATTTATTCCAGTTCACACACTTTATTTGCCTAGAATGTTAAATTCACAAAATCAAAACTTGAGTTTGGGAACCTTAGAAATAACTTAGTCAAATTACCTTATTTTACAGATAAGAAATGTAAGGTGAAGAGATACTGACTTTACTCATCTGGTTAAATGACAGATCCAGGCAACTACTTAGTAAAATGCTAATCCCCTTAGTCTAGCTCTGTCTGGTTTGCTATATGACTATTCTTAGCCTTTTGGGAAACATCTACTCTTATCATTATATAGGAAAGGTACTTCCTAGGATAGTCAATCACAGAGATCCTAGAAATTAGCTTTCAGATACCTATTGCATGTGAATATATTTTATATGCAAACACCTTTTGTTAAGGATAGCAACTATTTTAGGGGACTTCCCAAGTTGCTTCCACAAGAAAGCTTTTCTCCATCTGCAATGACACTGAATTTAGAGAAGGGGTTGATGGGAGGAGAGTCCCTTTGTGCTGCTCATAGGCATTCTGAGATGTAAGTTGAAACTTGGAACATGTGTTCCTGTATGGACAGCGTAGTTAATGATGTTTACTTATTGGTTCAGCTGTGTTTCATGTTTGTTGTTGTTTAGTCATTTTAATTGTCCTACTCTTTATGACCCCATTTGTGGGTTAATTGGCAAAGATCCTGGAGTGGTTTGCCATTTCCTTCTCCATGTGTTAAATATGTGTTAAATAGGCTTTTGTAGCTTTAATTTTCAGATTAGCTATAACAAGATTTCTGTGGAAAAGTAAGTTCCAAATTTCAAAGTGTATTTGCAAATGAACTTTTGGAACACGAGGTATGGTGGAGCACAGTTCATAACAGGAAAAGACGGGATTATATCCCAGCCCCTGGCCCCAATACTAATTAGCTATGTGACCCTAGATGTGTGGGGCTATAGTACTTATATTATCAGCACTTTGTGAACCTTAAGGTTTATATAAGCTATAAATATGAGCTGTTATTATTAAGCTGGAGAAGTACCTCTCTTCCAAAGGGTAATATGGTAGGGAGAAATTTGTAGTTAGTATTGTAAGATCCGAGTTTTAATTCCTCTGCCACAATTGTATGACCTTGGGTATATTCTTGAGACCGCTAATGTTACTAATTAGTAACATGAAGTTTATGAAAAACTTACATGGCTATTATGGGCATCAAATGAGATCATAGACATAAAATCATTCTGAAAACTATATAATTCTATACAAAGCAAAAGTATTAAAAAATTAATCTCTACTGTCTGTATTATCTACTACATCAGGACAGTTCTAGTTTAAAGCCTCCTTTTGTCTGAAGTAGACACGGCCGTCTTACCTGAATTTTCAAGTTTGTGCATGTGGGGGTGCAGAAGGGAGTTTGTCAATGTCAGCCAGTATTGTATGTTATGATTTATTCCTCCATCCAAAACAATACTAAATATTTTAAAACCGATATTGAAGTTTCTTTACCCATCCACATTTCAGACCTGTGATTTGACATGATTGTTATTCATGAAAACTAAGATTTGTGTGTCCAAAGAGCACTTAGCACAATGTAAGCTTAGCAAAGTGGGAAAATGTTGCAAAATTGAGCACAGATTGCCTTTAAGGGCTTTTTGACCTAGAAAAGAATCTAACATAGAGAGTATTTTAATTTTCGAAATACTACCAGTCTGTCTAGTTCTTACTGGTATATTCTGTGATCACCAGGTTTTCTGTATTATAGATTTCAAGGTTGTAGCTTAATTTTGATTTTTAACTTTTCTTCTGAGAGATATGATAGTACTTTTATGTTAGATAACTTAGATTTAAGCATTTTAAGCTTTTTAGAGGCAAGATATTTTATAGATTTGGGGCAGTTCATTATTCTTGTTAATATATAATATTTTGTTAACATAATTTTTAAAAAATGTAGTCAAGAATTTGGAGACTGGCCGAAGTGTCCCAGGAGTGAAGATGTTTTTTGGCCATGAGATTGTGAATGGTGAGTTTTTCATCTTGAACCATAATGTTGATATTTGCCCTATTAGTAAACTGAAGTTTGATTCTCCAATATTTGGAATAAAGAGGTAGTGTTACTTTATTTTATTATAATGGGACTTATTTTCTCAGAGTCTTGATAATTTTAAAAGAAAGATTATGTGAAATGCTTTCACACTTCCTAAGGAAATTTCATTAAACATAAAGCCCCTGGAATTTCTAGTTTTACCTTCATGCTTTTTTGAAGCATTGTCCCATAGAATCACACTGAACTTTTATTAAATTCAATTCAACAAAAGTTTATTAAGTGTCTCAGTACTCTAGGTAATAGAAATAGAAATGAGAACTTCCCTGCCCCCAAGGAGTATGCATTCTACTGGAAGAGATTAAATATGTGTGCACAGATTAAATATGATACCAGATTGGGAGTGATAGTGAAGTAATCAAAGGGAAATCTGAAAGGAAGAGAACACTTTTGCTGTGTAGATTAGAGGATGCTTCACAAGAGGAGATGACACCTGACGTGAGCTTTCAAGGAAGATAAAAATTCCAAAGAAACTGAGGTGGAGGGCATCCCACTATGCATTATGACCTGTGTGGTTGCACAAAGGGGAGGCAATATGTTGAGTATGGAGAAATAGCAAGTAATCCAGTTTGCCTGAAACAGTATATGAATGGAGGTAAAGTGAACAGAGTCCAGGAAGGTAGTTTGGTGTTGGATGGTGGTAGGGATGGTCTTAATTTCTAGGCCAAGGACTTTGCATTTTATCCTAAAGGCCGTAGGGGGTCTACTGAGCATTTATGACCAGAAGAATAACATGGTCAGGCCTATGGCTTAAAAACATTTTTTTCCATTGTATCAAAGAAGAGAACAACTGAGGGTAGGAAGAACAGTTAGGAGCTTTTTGTAATTGTCTTGGCAAGAGGTGATAAGGACATGAAGTAGAGTGATAGTTGTACTAGTGGAGAAAAGGAAGAGAGAGAAGAGAGATGTTGTAGAGCTGGAATCCATTAGATTTGGCAGCCGATTATATGTGAGGGATAAGGGGGGAGGAGAAGTCGAGGATGACTCCAAGGTTTTGAACCTGAGTACTTGGGAGGATGGTGGCATTACCAACAGAAATGGGGAAATGTAGAAGAAGAGGGAAAGGAAAGACAATTCATTTTGAGAGGTGCTGAATTTGGCTAATTGGCTGTTGAAAATGTAGGACTAGAGTTTAGAAGAGATAGTAAGTGTGTGTATTGTAACAGACTCAGGTAGATCCCATAAAAGGAGAGAATGTATAATAAGCAGAGAAAGTCTTCCAAGACAGAGAGCCCTGGAAGACATCTGTGGTTCAGAGGCGAGAGCAGGATGATAAATTAGTTGGGAGTGAGAAAAAAAATGGTCAGATTCGAGGAGAACAGAGAGAAAGCAAGGTTATAAAAATCTAGGGAAGAGAGAGAATCCAGGAGGAGGAATTGATCATGACTACTGAAAGCTATGCAAAGATCATGGAAGAGGAAAACTGAGAAAAGGCCATTAGATTTAGTAATTAGTAGAGCATTTGGTAAACTCTGAAAAGAGTAGTTTCAATAGAAGTAATTCATTGGTCTATGTTAACAGAGAGAAATCTTAAAATAAGATAATATAAAAGTTTGTAATATAAGAGTGGATGACTTAGCAAATGTGGTGGGTAAATAAAGGGAAAGGGCATTTATAACTCAGTTGAGTGACCACCAAAGCTTCGAAGGAGCCAGGAGGAGAAAAGGACACAGTGATCCCAGGCATTGTTGGGACAGCTTAAAAACTATTCAAGAACATAGCATCAAAGGGAGCAAATGATCCTTGGACCACGTGGAAAATTTGGAGCTGACTGTATTGTGACTAGTTCTTTTTTTCTGGTAACCACTTGACAATAAGTGTACATAGATTTGTAATTCTTAAATGAAACTGAATACTATAACAATAATAATAATAATGACCAAGTGTGGCTTAGAGAATAGGTAAGAAAATCTGCCTCCTTCCCTTCATTATATAGTTGTGGGGAGTATAAGGGTGGCCTGTTACGTATGATATCAGACAGTGTCACTGGTTTTGATTTTTTAAAAAATCTTTGTTAGAAGGGAAGCATCATTGGGGAGAGAAGAGGAATATATACAGAAGGGGAAGTGGTATAATGGCAAAAGACATCAATAAAACTTCATATTTCTCAAAGTGTATTTCTTGTGTAGGCTGACAAGATCAGGGTCTGTTTTTGAGGGAATTGTGATGGTTTCTATTTGGAGAACTGTTGGAAACTAATTTTTTTTTTAGTGGAACTCCTGGATGATGTGGAACAAGGAGTAGGAGAAAAGACAGCTTCTGTCAGGTATGGAGAAGGAATCACTTTTTAATCATGGTGTTTCGGGAATATGCCCATTAATATAACCCTGGTCAGGATAAAAAGTTTTTGCTGTACTTTATCAACTAAATTTTTCTTAAACTTTGTCTGAAAAGTTGTTTTGATGTAAAAAAAATTACAGGGAATGTGGGGGTGGCTTTTGCCATTTTGTAGATAATTTTTCTTAAGAGAATCAGCTGGAAGAACTAAGTCCTTTTTATTAGATTCAGTCAGTAAGCATCTGCTGTATGCCAGGTGTGCTAAGGGCAGGATTATCCTTGTAGGGTCTGCAGTACTATACTACTGATATAAAGCAAAACCTGCATGTGTCAATGGTAGTAGAGAATAAATGCCTCTGAGTGTTGTCTTAATGTAGGGATAGCCTAAATACAGAAGGAACAAGGATGGACAAAGTGAAAGAAGCAGACCAGAGTATGAATGATTCAGCTTCTTCTTCCATTGAGTCGCATACTGTCACCTGGCTGAATGACCTAAAATACAGTCCATCAGGTAATTGATTAATAGTGGGCCTAGAAGGGAGGATCTTGTACTATGAATTTTCCACAGTGAGGTTTATGATGGCTTAAAATGATTCAAGATTTGGCCTAGTGTTGATTGTCCTCATGAAAGCAGTATTCCTCCTCTTCCCCCAATGATCTTTCTTTCCCTTCTAACAAAGATTTAAAAAAAAATCAAAACCAAGTAACAAAGTTCATTTAGAAGAACAGAAGGTCAGGAACTTTAAAGAAAGCAGGGGAAAAAAGATGTAAAGGATGCAGATCTAGGAGTATCAGACCTTAAAGCATATTATAAGGTGAAAGCATTGTTGGAATGTAAAATGAATAATTTTGATTATTTTTAAATTAAAATTTTCTTGTATAAATAAAACCTATGCAGCCCAGAATAGAAGGAATGCAGAAAATTGGGGAAAAACTTTCATAGACAGTCTCTCAGATAGAATGGGATTGGGTTGGAATATTGCTGTGGTGTGTAGGAAATGAGCTGGTTGATTTAGAAAAACATGGAAAGACTTGGACATATCAACAAAGATGGTATCCACCTTAAGCGAAAGAGGTGACAAGTAGAAGTAAGCATAGTATATGATGTTACATATAGTATGCGAGTATATATGTGTTTATATGTGTATGTTTATAGATATCTATGCATATGTATTATATACACACACACACACCCATATACACACACACACACCCTTACTTAATTGTAGCCTCCTTGGGGAGGAGGAGGGAGGACAAAAAGTAAAAGTACACAGAGCAGAGAACAAAAGAAAACCTACAAGGAAGCAAAGACAAGCTGGACAGCTTTGAAAACAAGCTGGACAGCTTTGAAAACAATGTGTGGTATTTATTATATAGATTTTTCTTGAAATGGAAATTTGTTGCTTTATATTGAATCCTCTCTTATGTTCTTCTATGTGCATGGCAATGTGTTTTTTTCTTGTTTTGTACTTAAGTTTAAAATAAAGTTAAAAACCGAAAAAAATCAAAACCAAGTGTTGTCTGATATCATATATAACAGGTTACCCCCATAATCCCCCCATCTATACAATGAAGGAAAGGAGGTAGATTTTTCTTATCTGTTCTCTAGGCCAAAAATTTTAACCTGTATCATTTCCTTTGAGTATCTCCATAATGAAATAACATGGTATTGAAAATAGGCTAAATATATAATACAAACCCATGGTGCACAGAGTGCAAGACCTAGAGTTAGGAAGACTCATCTTCCTGAGTTCAAATGTGACCTCAGACACTTAGTAGCTATGTGACCCCCGGGCAAGTCACTTAATCCTATTTGCCTCAGTTCTTCATCTGTAAAATGAGCTGGAGAAGGAAATGGCAAACCACTCCAGTATCTTTGCCAAGAAACCCCAAATAGGCTCACGAAGAGTCAGATACAACTGAAAAATGACTCAGCAACATGATGAGAACTGATGGATGGGATAGCCATTTGTCTTAAGATACGGACTTTTTAGTCATACCCTGGCTTCCACATTTATTTGAGACTATGTTATTTTCTCTTACTGTGATAGAATTATTGTGACATTAACAGTCAATCAGAGAGGATTTTTCAGGCTTTACAAAGATAAAAGCATTGAAATGTCAGAGGAAATTGTCACTGGTATTCTCTTTCCTGTGCCTATGTTCAAAGTGCAGATGTGGGGATGGTAGATAGGTTTTGACAGACAATAATGAAAATTCTTTAGGTATTTGATTTGCAAAAAGGGAAGGTTCATGAATATGGCCAAAATTAAGGGTCAATTCCATTGTTGAAGAGAGATTTGTCTGTAATACTGTCTTTCTTATTCAGAGGAAGAAGATGTGACATACACAGTAGTTAATCAGTTCCAACAAAAGTTTGGTTCTGCTGTAAGTATATAACTCTTTGTCATCTTTTCTATCCCTACACATTTTAACATTACTGGTCAAAATTCTGTAATATTTTAGATAGTTTTGTCCATTGACTAGTTCTGATTTTCTCAAGAGTTTAATTTGAGAAATTTTAGGGGTCAAATAATTCATTTTGGTTTATTAATGAAAGAAACCTGAAATTTACAGAACCTTATAATTGGAAAGAATCTTAGAGGTCCAGCCTCTGAGATCTGAAGCATGAGTCCATTCTATAGCGTACTAGATTTGAAGAGACTTGATTCTATTCACAATTCTGTTCTCTTCAGTCACTCAACAAGAAGATATTTCAAATTCTGTCCCTTTCGTTATTATTATAATAGATTTAGAGCTGGAAGGGACTTTTGGAAATCATCTTGTCTTCTTTTCTTCCTCTTTTCTCTATCAGTTTTACAGACAAGGAAATCATTTCTGAGACAATACGTGACTTGTCCAAAGTCTCACAGAGAATAAATGGACAGGCTAGGATTAGATCACAGGTTGTCTGGCTCCAAATCCAGTGCTCTCCTCAATGTATCATTTTATGTTGCTTTAATGTAGAGCATTTCAGTTGCTCTGAACAAAGAAGAACAATATACAAATACAAGTAACAGCATTGTAGAATTTGGAATTGATGACTCTTGAATCTTGAAATTTCTCTGCAAAAACGGCTATAGCGTTTGTGCTAGTTGGAAGCTGTACCAGTTCACATTTTTTTTTATCCTGACTTGTAAATGTGGTTCATTTCCCAGGTTAGGATTTCTTTGTTGAGTTTACTTGTGGAGTAAGTCAGTCAGGGGTGGGGCACCTGTAGCCTTGAGGCCCCATGTGGCCCTCTAGGTCCTCAAGTATAGCCCTTTGTTAGAATCCAAGTCAAAGGGCAGCCTTTGGGGACTTAGAGGACCACATGTGGCTTCAAGGCTACAGGTCCTCCACTCCTGAAATAAATGCAGGTTTGATAAGGCAAGTTTTATAAGACAACAGGTTCATCAAAAGGTGGACATTTATTTTATGTGAAACTTCTTTCATTTCTAAAACCTGTGTACTCTCCTTTGTGGATGAGCCAGAGAGTTTCGAGCAACTGTTTTCTTTTGGTTGTTACTAGATGCTGCACATCAAGAAACAGAGTGTCTTGAGTGTGGCAGCTGAAGGAGTTAATTTATGTCGTCATGGGAAACTCTGTTGGCTTCAGGTAAAGAAAAGGTTTCTTTGAAACTGGTTACTAACTTATCTCTTTTTCACTTATCTACCTCAGAGTATTGTAAGTTATATTGACACTTGTCCAATTTTTGTTGCCCATTTAAAATGTAAGTATCTGGATAGATAGAGTTTTGGGCTTGTGAAGCTTTAGGTAACAGATATCTAGCGTAATACTATGTTCATATTGGCATATAGTTATTATCTAGTAGCAATTACATACTGGTCATCATTCCTTCTAAATCTTTGTTTTTGGAGATTACTAGACTATTGAAGGTAGATAATCTTTTTCCTTTGAAAATAGCCCAGATTATTTGTGGTTCCTTTCTCAAGTAATTGTAAATTTGTTTAGAAAAACCTTTATAAACCCATTCCATAGCATAAAAGCATGGATGTCAAACTTTTTGTCATATCTTTCCCATTATTCAGTCCTTGAACCCTTTCTTCCACAACTTCTCAGTCCTGGGGTTCATGTGTCTGGATTGTTTTTTTAAAGGTAGCAACAAGTAGTCGGGTTTACTTATTTGACATTTTCCTTCTGGGAAATCGAGCTTTCAACAATGGACTTCAGATGGTGTTAGAAGACAGGAAGATTTTGAAGGTGAGCATAAGTAGCTCTCTTGATATGCAGAATGAAGGTGGGTAGTCTGGGAATGGTGTTTGTGGTGTCAGTAGGGTCCTGATGACCTTCTTTTCTTGTTCTTCAGGTTATTCATGATTGTCGTTGGCTTTCTGACTGCCTTTCTCATCAGTATGGAATTGTTCTTTCTAACGTATTTGACACACAGGTGTGTGCAATAATAATAGATGATATTTATATTGTATCATGCTATACAAAACATTTCCCCATAACTTGGGGAGGCAGGGAGTACAGTAGTACTTATCCCTGTTGTGCAGATAAGACTGAGGCCCAGAGAGGGAACTTATCTGCCTAGGTTGCCCTTGTAGTGTCAGAGCCAAGACTCTAGCATGGGTCTTTGTATTCTTCAGCTCATTACTCTTGTCACTGTTTCATTGTGTAGCTCCTCTGGTATATTGGAATATGTGTATTTTGTTGGTTTGTACCCATAAAAAACAATAGATTGTGATTCAGAAGAATAAATGAGTCACTTTTTAGTATAGGATATATATTCTTTTTTTTAAGTTCTCTTGAACTAAATATGACAAAAAATAAAGTCAAAGCCTCATTATGCTAAATGGCCAGTCCCATTGTGTGAAAAGGAGAAATTCAGAAATCTGGCAGTGAATCACAAGAGCTCAGAATTGAAAGGGAACAACTCAAAGGCTGCTAATTCCCTCTGCAGCATCCTTCATAGGTCTTCATCTGTCCTTTCCTTGAGACCTCCACTGTACCTCATGAGACATCTAGTGATGTTTTTGGACAGTTAGGAACTTTTTCCTTACCTCAAACCTAATGGCATGACTTTGAGGCCCTTCTGTTTATCTTTTTATGGATGCTCTTCAGTTTAAGAACAGTGCAGTCCACCTTAAAACATGAAACCCCAAACAGTCCACCAGCTGTGGTCTAACCAGGGCACATTGTAGTGGGGCTTTCACCTCCCTTGTTCTGAACACTGTTCCTTCCTCAGTGTAGCCTAAGAGCACACTGATAATTTGACATCTCGTATTTTCCTGGTGATATCTGTTTAAGAAAACTCTTCTTGGAAAGTTGGAAAATTGGAACTCGTATGTAGCAATTAACAATTGTCTTTAGTAATTGCATTTTACTAGATTTGGTCCATTGTTCTAGTCTGTCAAGAGCTTTTTGATCCTGATATCCATTGTGTTAGTTATCCTTTCCAGCTTTGTATTATAGACAAGTTTGATAAGCATGATGTTGCCTGCTTCATTGAAGTCACTGATAAATGTGAAGTGGTAGAGAAACAAGAACAGAACCCTTGGGCGTTCTACTAAAGACCTCCATACAATTTGACATCGTCTCAGGAATCCAAATGTACCCAACTATTCTGTGGTTTAGCCTCCATCTGTCTTGCCCATAAGAATGTTAGGAAAGACTGTCAAGTACTTTGATTTCTAGGTAAAAGTTGTTTATGACATTCTCTTCTTCTACCAGTCTAGTAACCCTGTGTCAAATAATGAAGTGAAGTTAGTCCATTTTAGCCTGATTTGATTAGGCCATGTTTTTCTTTTTAGATATTCACTACCTTTAATAACATTCTAGAATTTTTCTAGAAACTGAAATCAAGCTTAGCACTCTTTGCCATGTAGATTCCACTTTCTTAACTGTTTTGAAAATGGGAACATTTGCCTTCTTGTCCTATAGCGCCTCTCCTATTCTCAGCAATTCTTTAGAGATTGCTGATGGAGTGGGTTAGCAACATCTGCAGATTCTTGCCGTCACCTGAGGCTGGAATTCTTATGAGTCTGCTGACTTGAGACAGAGCTCTGACAAAAGCAAAGTGTTCTCTTATTACCTTAAACATCTTGAGTTTGAATACCCCATTAGTCATTTTTCTTTTGTCTTTTCCAGTTCAGAGGATGCCACTTGTGGTTCTCTAATCTTCACCCAAATATCATACTTCCCCCTTCCAGTTCTAAGATTTCCTCCAATGGGCATTTCTCGATAGATGTTGCTATTCTACACCTGTTCCCTCTTTCTCCTTGCTTGTTGTCTTCCTTGAGAGCCATATCCTAGTCATGGGCTTCATCCTACCTAGTCTCAGAAATAACTGTGGCCTCTTCATATCAAGATCCTCAGGTCATTTTGCTGGTCACCTGTACTTTATGCATTTGTATGTAGACATCTGAAATCATGGCTTTTAGTGCTCATTCCTTAAAGACAATACCAGGAGATGAAAAATGATTCGGTTGTGAGGATCAGGATGCTTGTGGGTGAGGTTTGCAAATCAAAACTGGGGAAAGCCAGGGAACGAAATAGGCTTCATAATAGTATCAGGAGAGCATCTAGCTCAAATGCTCTGTTTTCCTTAGAATTCTTTGGCATTTAGGATAGTCTTAGCCAAGCCCTGGTGGTCCAGATCTAAAAGGAAACTTAAATTCCTGGTTATGGCCTTGGAAACAAATAAATTTAAGCAGCTAATCTGACAATGATACGCAGTAGGCCTTTCAGAGCTTCTCTTAGGCTACCAGGTTTGTGCTAATACTGGGGTTCTAGCCTGAGGTCTTTTTAGGAGAGGAGATAAAATTAATCTCAACTCAACAACAAGTATAATAAACTAAAAGGCTATATAAGTTTTGTTGGGCAGCAACTGCAGAAAGATCAAGTCTCTGTTCATTGAAGCCATAGATTGGTTTATATTTATTGTGGTTCTTCATGTAGGGCCTTTGTGTGATTTTTCTGTTTGGATTTCTTTTCAGGACCTTTCTGACTTTCAGGCTATTTCACTAAATAAGAGATTTCCTCTGTGCTTACCCCTCAGCCCAAGAAAAGTACCACTCTGCAGCTAAGGAATTGTTCTCCTGGGGTTATCCCCAGGTCTTCCATTGACCTTGCTTTGTGCCTATATACATCTTATAAAGAAGACCTTTTCATACTTCTCTCAGATGTCCATAGACCACAAAGCAGGAGTTCAGGACTTAGATTTTTGTGATCTCATTATGTGTGCTAATGGAGTTTGTAGATAAGTTTATTTTTAACATTAATTACAACTACCTTCTCTATAAAATCTGTACCTAGGTGAACAAACAGCATATTTGGTTCTTGAATTTTTCTTCTTTATTGTGTCTCTAATGAAAGTACTAATGGCCTTTGAAAAGAATAAAAGTATTAATCAAGGACAGTTCATGAACTAGATGATTAGTTTTTTGAGAGATCAGCAGTTGATTGTATAGTACCCTTTATGCTGCGATGGAATAATACTAGGATCATAGATTTAGAGCCAGAGGAGACCTTAGAGAGCCCACCTAGTCAGACCCTGTTATTTACAGATAATAAAACTTTGTACCAGGTCACACAGATATTAACTACCTTACCATGTTTTTGTAATTCTACTTTATAGTGTTTTCACACTGCACAAATACTTTTGGGAGTTTTTTCATTTTTATTGTTTTTTATTTTTTAATATAATAGGTGGCTGATGTCCTTCAGTTTTCCATGGAAACAGGTGGCTTTCTTCCACATTGCATCAGCACCTTGCAGGAGAGCTTAATTCGACACCTTAAAATGTCTCCCAAATGTGTCTCCTTCCTGGATGACAAGCAAAAGATGGTTCAGGTGATTGGTAGAGACTTTTAAAGAATATTCCGCATGGTATTGCTTTTTCTAGTGTTTGTTGAATCAGGTGATCAGTTTATATAAGGGAAGAGCTAGATGCAATCTAAAAGTATGGATAGTACCAAATTCTTAATTTTCCTGCTTTGGAAAATATTTATAACTTTGCCAAGACCAGTCTTATTGGATTTCCAAAGAGATGTTCTCTGAAAGCATTCACTTCTCAAGTATACGGGGTAGAGAAGTAAGATTCTTAATTGAGGGAATAGAAATCAACATTTTCTATCTGCTTCTCTCAAAGAAAGAATAATTTCTTCAGTTACTGGGGAGGTCTGATGATGATCTCCAAACTTTAGGCCATGACCGCAAGAACCATAAGATTTGTTCATTTATCTTTCCTAGGCCTAGCTCTGAGTAAAGAAGTCTCCATCTGATTAGGAGTTAGTCCTCTCTCATCTTTGGAAATTTGAGGAGGCAGAGCATGAGATACTTCCTTATAAGGAAACATTAAGAAATAGTTGACTAAATTATCAAATAAGCATGGGGTAATAATTCAAGAAACTGCTACTCCTTGAGTAAAGGAAACATGGAGAAAAATAGGTATTAGCTTTAAATATTTCCTTATAATTCAGAAGACATTGTTTTGATGGCTATAGGAGAATCCTGAAATATGGTTTATGCGACCTCTTCCACCTTCGTTGCTGAAAGTGCTAGCCCTGGAGACAACATATTTGCTGCCCCTTCGCTTGTTGCTTCTAGATGAGATGATGTCTGACCTGACTACACTGGTGGATGCGTACTTAAATACCTATCGGGAAGGGTCTGGAGATCTCTTAGGAGGCACAGAGGTAGGCACAACTTTGCTTGTGGGTAAGACCTCAGTATTCTTAATTTTTTAGGGAAAACACTGGGATTATTTTACTTGAAATGTTTACTAAATCAACACTTATAGAGCACTTTGATTTACAGAGTGTTTTCCATACAATAACTTTGTGTGAGGCAGGTCATGCAAGTATTAGCCCTACTTGTAGATAAGGACACTAAGAGAGAAAATAAGAGACTTGTCCATCATCACACAGTAAGGGTTGGCCCCAGGACTTGAACCTGAGCTGTTTCCCAGTTGCTGTAGCAAACTTTATATTGATGGCATTGCATGGGGACAAATATTCTCATAGGGGCCACATTCAGGAATTATTTACCGCCATATACACACTCAGACTGGGTCTTAAAAATTTGTGGATGAACTTACAAATTCCCATTCTCAATACTAGTGGATGTCACTAGAGGGCACTGTGGTAACATAATTTAAGGTATAAGCAATTGCTTGCAAGTATAAAATGATTTCAAATACAGTATTAAAGAGTTTTTAAAAACCAGGAATGTTTCACTCTCTTTCCTTAGCCATCATGTATGGAGCTGCCAGAGGAGTTGCGTCAGCTGATGGATTTCCAGAGACTTCGAAGAGAACGAGCCATGAAAGATTTTGAGACAAATGCAGAGGGGCTCCTAGTTAGACCACAGCTAATATATCCCAAAGAAAAGCCAGTGGAAGAAGAAGGGAAACAGAAAAGCACCAGAGGTTCTTTGCCTTTTGAAGGAGCCATGCTTCCTAAAGCTTTGGATTTAGGATATCTCAAACCTCAGCAGGTTCAGGAAGATACGTGTTTGCAGAAACAAGAAACAAAATATGATGGTAAACAAGTGAGAACAAAATATCAAAATTCATCTCCCACAGAGGAGGCAGAAACCGATGACTCCACCACAAAGGCACCTAGTTGCTTTGGCAGACAGGGGTCAAAGGATGTCAAAGTAACTCGGAAGGAACAAATGGACATACCAAAACAGACACAATCCAGCATGTCCTTGCAAGAGAAAATAGAGCTGCTGCTAATGGGGGGAAAGGAAGAGGAAAATGTAGAAAACAAAATGTCTGTCTCTCTCACTTCTGCAGGAAACTAACACTTCTAAGAGATTACTTTTAACCTTTAAAGAGATCTATAGTTCCCTGATCTTATTCTTGCTCAGCCTTAAACCTGACTCCTAGCTAAATTCATACATAAAAACCTTGTAGTAACTAGCTGCCCTGCAAACTTGGAAGCTGGCACAGCCCCAGTAATGGAGCATGTGTGTAGTCATTATGTTCCTTCAAAGGGAAAGTTACCATCTTCCTACTTTTGTAAGTGTGAGAAGACTTAGTTTTCCTCAGTGTGTGTAATTTCCATTTCTTACATGTGATTTTTTTTTTACTCTTCCTTCCCTCCTACTTCTTAGTTGTTTTATTTTTTTGTTTATTTGTTTTGTGAGGGTGGGAAATAGGCATGTTAAATAATGGAGAAAAGTCAAATTCAGACTCATATATGTCATTGTATGGCAAGGTTACCAGTGGCAGGAATAGTTATTTCTTATTGCATAAAAAACGTTTGAAGAAAAAGAAAATCTTACATTCATTATCAGAAAGTCATCTTCTTTGCCTGTGGTAGACTTGGTTTAATTTTGGGAGAGGTGGTAAATTTTAGTTTCAGTCGTATTTATTTACTTAGAGAGTACTTTGCTATTGGCACATTGCAATTTTTATTGTTTTTAACCTGGTTTTTCTATTTTGTTTTGAATAATTTATTTGTTTTGTGCCATAAACAAGCACCAATGATTTATGTTTCAAGTTTCTTTCTGCCAAAGAAATTCTTTTAGTTTCTTTGTACTTGATTTATTTACCCCTGTTCTTGAAGCAATACACTGCTTAGCACAAGGATTTGACATTGTTTTCATTTCCTAAATTATATCTAAAAGGTGTGTTTTTCTTCAAATCCTTAGGCAAGGTCTTCATGCTTGGGTACTTCCTCGGCTGCTGAATATTTGCTTATTGAGCCTGTGCAGTTTGGGATTCATATTTTTTTCAAAATTTTGTTTTTTAAAGATAAATAAGCTTATTTTGGTTACTTGATGGTCTCAAAAAGTTTGCTGAGGAGATTAAGATTTGATTCTTATGAAATAATCCAGAAGAAACCCAGGTATCTTTAGAATGTGGTATTTTAAGAGGTACTTTGCGTATCTCATGCCCTAATTTTAGTGTTTGGAGTGGAAAGGTGTAACAGAGCCCTTGATAGCTACCTTTGATGAAGCCTGGGAAGACTAAGGACAATTTAGTCACTTTATTTCATAATTCCAAATTGCTTTCCAGAACGATTGGACCAATTCATACTCCACCCATGGGGCATCTTTGTACCCTTCTTTCTACAACCAGTACAAACGTAATTATTCTCATCTTTTTTGTCTTTGACAGTTTGTTTCCTGTGAGGTAAAACTTCGTAGTTGTTTTGATTAGCATTTCTGTTATTAGTGATTTGGAGTATTTCATATGGTTGTTTGTAGTTCACAATTCTTATTCTGAGGATAGTTTATTATTTATATCCTTTGACTATTTGTTGAGGAATAGCTTTTGATCTTTTATTTGTTAGTTGTCTATGTATCTTGAATGGCAGAGTTTTATCAGAGATATTTCATGCAGACTTTTTCTCCCCAGGCATCAGATTCTCTTCTTATCCCAGGGGCCTTAGTTTAAATTACTACAAAAAGCTTTTAGTTTTACATAATCTTTTTATAATTCTTTGTTATAAGTGATGACTATCTAGGAGAAAACTATAAAGGAAAAAATAGAGGATGTGAAGCACAAGATATGTAAAAGCATTTAAAATTGGTAAATTTAGGACATGCAAAGAAATTTACTTTAGGTCAGTTAGGGGCAATCAGAATCTGAAGAGAGGTCATGATAGTGGGAGTGGAGAAGGAACAGATGGACAATGTTATATTACAGTAGCATTGACAAGACTTTGAATAGATATGTAGAATGTTTGTAACATAAATAAAAGAGCTACCCTTTGATTCAGTTAGTTTATTAAGTGCCTACTATGTTCTACACAACCTGTCCTGAGGATATAAATAAAAACAAAATAGTCTCTGCCTTTGAGAAGTTTATATTCTACTGGAAGGAGCTGTGTGTGTGTGTGTGTGTGTGTGTGTATACATATATAAAAATATATATAATATAAAAATAAACATACAGTATGACCAAAATAACTAACATGGTGGTGAAGACTAAAGGCTAGAGGATGGGGTGAGCTCAAAAAAACCAGGCTTTCCAGGGGAGGATGAGGAAGAAGAGTAGCTCAAGCCCTGTGGAGCAGCTTGTGAAAATGTGTGGAGAGGGCAGGTGGGCTTGTATAGGGAACAACAAAGAGGCCAATTTCATTGGAAAGCGAAGTAGGAGGGGCGGCAATGTGGAACACTGGAAATGTTGGTTGGAAACATCTGGAGAGTTTTAAGGGCCAGAGGAGTTTGGTGTTGAGTTTTGTTTTGTTTTAATCATCAAGGTGACAAGGGTCTTTCAGGAAAGTGTTGTGATCAGATTTGTGCTTTAGGAATGTTAATTTGGCAGCTGTGTGGAGGGTAGATTGAAAGAGTAGGGGCCAAGAAACAAATTAGGATATTATTGCAGTAGTCCAGGTGAAACAAGATAGGGACCTGAACTTGGTTGATAGCTATGGGTTTAGAGAGAAGGGAGTAAAGAAAGGGTGACAGCTCGCTGTCCATCAGAAAATGCCTTTTTCGTGTACCTCTTCACTCCTTAGTATAGTCAAATGCGCCTCCTTATCTCTACCTGTAGACTCAGGCCCACTGATTTCGTAATGTTTTTGTTCCTGAGCATAATACATCAAATGAGACCTGACCCTCATCTTGGCCACCAATACATTGACTGGGGGCTGCATCTCCTGCTCTGGAGCCTTGGGCTCCTGACTGGTTAAATTTTTCTGTGTTGCTTTCTTGCTATCTTCATGCCATGCCTCCCTTGTATGTACCTTTCTCCTCCCTCCTCCTTTTAACCTGTAGATCTGGGTTCAGTAATTAATCAACACTACCATTCCTGAAAAGTCCTTTGGCTCCGCTCACAAACTAGTGACTTCTCAGACCAAAATTCTCTCCCTGTATGTGGGGTCCTCTATTAGTCTACAATACAAACTCCTTGAGGGCGGCGACCTTCATGCATTTTGTATTTCTGTCTCCAAAGATTAACACAGTACTTGGAACATACTGAATGTTTAATAAATATTTTTTCATTCATTGAGTTCAGTAGGATTATCACATCCCTATTCTTGGAAACTATATCTCTCTGGATGTAGTTCAACATAGCATTAGCTGTTTTGGCTCCCACATCTCATTGCTGACTCATAGTGAGCCTATAGTCCACTAAAATGCCCAGATTTATTTTTTCCAGAGCTGCTGTCTGACCCTTCCCCGATCTAGCTCTTGTGAAGTATATTTTTTGTACCCGTGTGACTTTCCATTTATCCCTACCGAATTTCATCTTATTGGAGTTAGCTCAGTGTTCTAACCAGTCAAGATCTTTTTGGATCCTGATTCTTATCCAGAATGTTTAGCTATCCTTCCAGCTTTCTGTCTTGCAAATTTGATAAGCATGACATCCATGTCTTTATTTAAGTTGCTGATAAAATTGTTAAAGCAGCACAGGGCCAAGCACAGAGCCCTCAGATATTTTACTTGGACTTCCTGTCACATTGATACTGAATTTTTAAGGACTTTAGTCTGGCCATGCAACCTGTTTTGAATCAATCTGTGCTATTGTCTAGTGACTGTTTCTCCATCTTCTCCATGAGAATACTATGAAATAATTTGTCAAAAGATTTGCTAAAAATCTTTATTAGTCCTGTAAAATAAACCAAATAAACATCTGATATGACTTGTCCTTGATGAAGCCATTCTGGCTCTTTATAAGTATCTTTTCTTTTGCTATCACGATCACTTTTATGAGCAAGAGTTTTTTATCAAGCTCCCTGGCTTATAGTTTACAGACTGTTTTCTTACCTGTTTTGAAAACTGGAATATTTGCCATTTTCCAGGCCTGTGACATTTTTGTGTTTTTCTATAATTTTTCAGATATTACTGATAGTGGCTTAGCTGTCATATCTGCCAGTTCTTTCAATAATCATGAATATAGTTCATCTGGGCCTGATGACTTTACTTCAGCAAGGGAAACTAGATACTCATAACTTTCTCTTTATCAGTGTATCAACTCCCTGTTATAGTCATTTTAGTTTTTTCATTTCCAAAGAACCATACTCTTCAGGAAGTGGTGACCATGTGGGACAAGTACAGGAACCTGGAGATGAGTTGGCACCTGCTGGCACTATATGCTGGGTTACTGATACCCCTGGAGACTGGGAATTTTTTTGTGGTAACAGCACAAACAGCAACAGAGTCACGGGCAGACCTTACCCATTACTCTACTCTCTCCTAAACCCACATTCCTTCCTTGTCTGGAGTAGGTGCCATATTAATGCTGCCTCCCTGTCATAGAGGAATAGGGACTTGTTGGCCTTCAACGTGGGGCTTAGAGTCTATGCTAGCCCAGTTGGATGAAGCTTTATCAGTGGACTGCCTCTCTGGGTTTCTGTGCCACCTCTAGAAGTGCCTGAGGTTACAAACAGATTTGTTCCCTTTATCCTCCCTTTTCTCTCATCCACCTGTTTCCTTACTTGAGCTGGCATTAACAAGTCCTTTCTAAAAGGGGAATTGACTCAAGTAGCTTGAGACCTGCAAACAAGTGGCTTCATTGGTTGCCTGATTGTTGTCCTCAGTGGGTCCTTGTACCCCTCCCTTCCTGAGGCCTGTGAATATGTGGCTTCCCCTGATCTCCAGGACAGTGCCCTTGATTCACTTATTCCAACTCTCATGGGGTAGGTGGGACATCTCCCACCCTCAGCAGCTTTAGGCCTGGTCCCCTCCTCCTCTGGGGTATCCAAGGTGCCCCAGGGAGTCTCATCGTGCTACAATAGTTATTAACCTTGTTCTTCTGGTCACTGCTGTGCTGGTGCCCTCTCCTTCATCACTGGTAACAACAGGAACAAACCTCCAAGCCAGCAGGTACAGAAGCCCTCTGTGATAGGGCTTCACGCATCTCTACCTGTCTCACACAATCTGTCCTGACTGTTTCAGGACCTGTCTCCATCTCTTGCTCTACGGCTAAAGAAGTTGCCCATGAAGACTACTGAATGTACATTGAACCGTTGTTCGGTCAGGGGATTCCTGTTGAGAAGCACAAGATTTGATCATTGCCCTTGCTTTCTATCTATTGACTCAGCGCCATGCTCCCCTGTGATAGGTGTGCCTGCTGCCCTCTAGTCTGAGCCTGGATATCTGGCTCATAAGCTAAGGAAGGTCTTCAGCGTGGGGTTCTTCCAGGACTAGGGAAAAACCCTAGTTTTCTAGATTTTTGCCAGGAAGGTTGCCCAAAAGACAGACATGACAGAGGTGAAATGCTCAAATACTTTATTGAACACTACAGTGAGAATATATATGACATGTTCTGGGAGCATTGGAAGTACTGGATGATGGAAGACGGCATGGGTCTTTCAAGTTGACTAGGCAGTGCTTGGGGCTCTGGGGCACCAGCACCAACTTTTATACTTTTGCCTTGGGGGCAACCTTAGGCATGGTGCATCCCTTATTGGTGCCACCTTAGGGTTGCCTCATTAACATATTCTGTGGGGCACATGCATCAATCTTATGCAGTAGCTAGATGCCCTTGGGCCCTAGGATGCCTCAGCTACACTAGTGAGGTATTTCCCTTTTGGGTCTACAGGCTTTAGCTAATCTAGCAGGGTATCTACTTGGCAGCCTGCCCTGGCGCTGAGATACTAGCCAATGTGCACAGTGTGCACACATCATTATAACACGCTCTAGTATGTTACTGTAACACTTCTGTACACATTATTACGCTTTACATACACATTCCTAGTTGCATGGAGTCACAGGGCCACTACTGTAATATATCATTTCGCTACAAAGATTCGACCTATCCTTCTTCTGAACCCTTTGAAATCTACTTAAAATTAAGTCAGGCTCCTCTGTCACAAACTCTAGGAGGGACATGTCACTTTCTTCAACCTCCCTCCCTTCCCAGTTTCTATCACTTCTACCCTGAAACCAGTTCTTGCAAGTTAGTGAGAATTAGACCTAGAATAACATTTTCATATATTGTTTTCTCCACTTTTTGAAGGATAAAATTATCAAGAAAGCTAGTCATGAAAGTGTTAGCTGCTCCATTTTTTGGCAGAGTGAAGTGAGCTCCAGCATCTGTATGGATTACTGAAGTCTATCACTCCTATATCAAGCCTCTGTTCCAGGGTTGAGAAATTCCCTAAATATTTCATCTATTTTCTGTTTCTGTTCAGGTGGTCCAAACTCTTAACGACAAAAATCACTTCTATTTTTTCTCTATTAATCTTCATCTAAGTGCTCTCTATTATGCTTTACCTCTCTTGTTCTTGGATTTCCTCCAAAGTTTACACCTTCTTAATATATGGTGTAGCTCTCCCCCACCCCCTTTGCTTATCCCATTTCTTTATTTTTAAAATATATTTTCATTTATTTTATTAAATATTTCCCAATTTTTAAAAAATTGAGTTTCATATTCTCTCCTCCACCCCTTGAAAAGGCAAGCAATATAATGTCAATTATACGTGTGAAGTCATGCAAAACATGTTTCCATGTTAGCTATGTTATAAAAGACAAAAATAAAGTAAGGAAAATTTTAAAACCTATGCTTCAATATTCATTCAGAGTATATCAGGGCTCTCTCGGAGGTGGATAGCATTTTTCATCATATGTCCTTTGGAATTGTCTTGGATCGTTGTCTTAATTAGAGTAGCTAACTCTTTCATAGTTGATCATTCCTGCAATATTTCTGTTACTGTGAACAAGGTTCTACTGATTCTGCTCAGTTCACTTTCCATGAATTCATATAAGTATTCTCAGATTTTTCTGAAACCATCCCCTTTGCAATTTCTTATAGCTCAATAGTATTCCATCACAATCTTAGAGCACAATTTGTTCAGCCATCCCCCAATTGATGAGCATCCCCTCAATCTCTACTTCTTTGTCACCACAAAAAGAGTTACTATAAACATTTTTGTACAAATAGGCCCTTTCCCCTTTTCTTTGATCTCTTTGGGCTACGGACCTAGTAGTGGTATTTCTAGGTCCAAGTGTATGCACAGTTTTATAGCTCTTTGGGTGTAGTTTCAAATTGTTCTCCAGAATGGCTGGAATAATTCACAACTCCCCCAACTGTGTTAGTGTCCCATTTTTTCCACATCCCCTCCACAATTTCTCATTTTCCTTTTCTGTCATGTTAGCCAATCTGAGAGGTGTGAGTTATTTTAATTTACATTTTTCTACTCAGTAGTGATTTAGCAATTTTTCATGTGACAACTGATAGCTTTGATTTCTTCTGAAAACTGTCTGTTCATATCCTTTGACCATTTATCAACCAAGAAATGACTCATTTTTGTAAGTCTGGCTTGGTTCCCTATATGTTTGAGAAATGAGGCTTTTATCAGAGAAACGATGTAAATTTTTTCCCCCAGCTTCCTGTTTTCCTTCCAATTTTGGCTGCATTAGTTTTGCTTGTGCAAAACCTTTTTAATTTCATGTAATCAAAATTTACTTCTGTTTTACTTCTTGTGATCCTCTCTATATCTTATTTGGTCTTACACTCTGTCCTTATTCATAGAGCTGACAGGTACATTTTTCCATGCTTCCCTAATTTACTTTTGATATCACTTTTTATATCTAAATCATTTATTCATTTTGACCTTTCCTAGTATACAGTGTGAGATGTTGGTCTCTGCCTAGTTTCTGCCAAACTGCTTTCTAGTTTTCCCAACAATATTTGTCAAATAGCTCTTACAGCTTGGATCTTTGGGTTTATCAAATGTAGATTACTATGGTCATTTTTACCACTGTTTATTGTGTACCTAATCTATTCCACTGATCCACTACTCTCTTTCGTAGCTAGTACCAGATTGTTTTGATGATTACCACTTTGTAATATAGTTTGAAATCTGGAACTGCTAGGCTGCCTTCCTTAACATTTTTTTTCACTGATTCACTTGATATTCTTGACCTTTTGTTCTTCCAGATGAATTTTGTTATTATTTTTTTTTTAGCTCTGTAAAGGAATAGTTTGATCGGTATGGCACTGAATTAACTTAAGTAGAATTGTCATTTTTATTATATTGGCTTGGCTTACCCATGAACAATTAATATTTCTCCAGTTGTCTTTATTTGTGTGAAAAGTGTTTTGTAATTGTGTTCATGCGATCCTTGGGTTTGTCTTGGCAGGTGGTCTCTCAAGTATTTTATATTGTCTACAGTTATTTTAAATGGAATTTCTATCTCTTGCTGCTGGACAGCCTGTTTCTTTAGAATTAGGTCTTATCCTGAGCCATAGGCCAGCCATAATTTTATCCCCCATAGCTCATCCCAGAGGTAAAATGTCCCTCCTTATATTAGGGCCTCTAGTTCCTCTTGTTTGTTGCCTAAACTCTAGGCATTTGTATATAGACATTTGAGCTCTTGGGTTTTGCTGTTGTTCAGTCATTCCGCTATGTCCTTGTGACCCCACAGACAAAAGCCCATGGGTTTTCTTGGCAAAGTGTGTTGGTAAGCAAAACGGGCTCTTAGCACTTAGTTCAACAAGTGCCCTTGAAGAGTTTGGTTTTTGTTTGCTTTGAGTAATTCAGTGTATTTCATTGAGTCTTACTAAGTGCTAAGCCCCAGGCTCTAACCCCTATTAGGTGTTAACCTAACCTTATGTGGATGTGAACCTCCCAGGGTCCTAAGGGGAGGGGCTAACCCAAGAGCCAATCATAGCAGCCTAAGTTCTGGTCATTCAGATGATGTTTGATAGATCAGATCAGATAGATGATGTCTGAAGCCCTATGAGAAGAGAGAACAGAGCCATTTGCACAGGGCTCTCACTCGTGATGGTGCTGATGCAGAGACTCCAGGCAGCTGTAGCTAAGGAGCCCTCCAGCTTGTAACCTGGATGCTGAGACTTTGTTAAACTCTGGTAACTATGTATCGGGATTTGAATCAGACGAAGTCTGTCTGTCGATGTTTGTAATTTGTTTGTATTTGTTCTGAAGTTCAGGGTGCTGTCTTTTTCCCCTGAACTAAGTGAATGATATTTGTATGCTGAATTAAAGTAAGCTTGCCAACCCCTTCATGTAGCTTTCCTTAGTTAAGCAGATCAAAAGAATCTGTGCTTTTGCAGCATGCTAGTAGCGTTCTTGTTGTTGGGCTTTCACCCCCACAACAGCTGCTAGCCGGATTGTTGAAACACAAAGGTATTGGACGCCATTTTCTTCTCTAGTGTGTTCCCATTTTACAAATGAGGAATTGAGGCAAATAGGGGGTAAGTGACTTGCCCAGGATCACACAGCCAGTAAGTGTCAGAGGCCAGATTTGAATTCAGGTTTTCTTGGCTTCAGGCCCAGTGCTCTATCCACTGTGCCACCTAGCTGCCCTTGAGTTCTACTATTGGTTCTTTTCCTGAATTTTGTCTCCTGTGAATGTTTGGGTGTTTAAATGCAGTTCTTTATTATAGCTACTCCCTACAATATCCAGCTTATTGGATATAATCAGGCAATTTTCTTTCTCCCCCATCCATTTTAGCTTAAAGCTCTTCTGATTAAATTTCCAAGACATACAGCAAATATATTCTTTGCTGTATGTTAGGTGTATTCTTTGTTAGGTGTATTCATTCCTGACCAGGAATTTCATTCTTATATTTAAAGCTGTGGCCCATAAGTCAAAATGACATTCTCAGAAACCACTATCTTAGCTAGCTGCTCACTTTCCAAATCTATTTTTTTCTATTCTGTGTGTTTTGTCTTCAGATGACAACAGTGAGAACATAAGCTGTGCTTCCTGTAATCACTAGTTTCTTGCCTCAAACTTCATAACCTTCAGCCATACTTTTTCCATTCCTCCTAGCAGTATCATTTACTTGCACTCCTGCTTGTCAAGAGTGTAATCATTTATTTTGATGTATCTTTAGGGGTTCTCTGATATGTCTGAGACACCAGAAACACAAAAGATCTATTATTATCAGGTTAACAAACAGTTTCCTCAGTGCCCCAGAGCAGGCAATTACAAACCAATGCACACTCTGCTTTTATCTCAGATCCTTACTGGATGATCTCGCAACTGGTAATTTTTGTGGCTTTACTATATTGTTCCTTGCAGAACAAGCTCTTCAGATTTTCTATTTTTTTTAAGCTTTTACTGTGTTGCTAGCCTTTGCCCCATTAAATACCTGATTCTTTTTCCCTTAGGAACACTTCAACCAGGTGCTCAATTGGAATGGTGGATAGACTTTCATGGAATTCTTTTACCTTCTCTTTCAGGAGGGAGAGCAACCCACACAAACACAGAAAATAGTTGCTTGACTGTGGCAGAAACAAAAATATCACATGCTCAATGAAAGTCACTGCAAAATAGCCCCCTCATTTTTTATTGTTTCAACATCAAGTCCACAATAACATACTACTTCCCCAAACCCCCAGCAGTAACCTTTTTATCTATTTGACTAATTCACTGTACCCACCAATCTCCTCTACAGGTCTGCTTCCCCTCTAGTTTGTTCCACTTTCCTTGCCCTCTTGAATTTCTTCCTCCTTGGTCTTATTCCTCATGCAATCTTCTTTTAAAGATATGGAAGTAGAATCTAGACCTTGCTTTGCCAACTACCTTCTCCTTTTCTGTCTTAAATATTTTTTCCTTAATTCTTACTGTGCTGGTCCCTTCTACTCCTCCAATCTTTTCTCATAGAAACCAGAAGCAGAACCTGAACATGTAAATTGTTATTCAAATTTTCCTGCATTTCTTCCAAATTTTTTCCTCCACAAATTCAATTTGTTACCTTCACACATCACTCTCTCCCTTCTCAAATCACCTACGCTATTTTCCCCTTCTTCATTTTATCTTTTTCTCCTTCCACTCTTCCCACTGAAGCTGAAAGTCTATATGATGCAGAAGGGTACAGAACAGTGAACAGTAATTAGTTTTTAAGTCATAATGAACCTTAACTCTAAGTTTCTAAGCTTTGCAAGCTAAGGCCTATGGGTGCAAAAAGAGACAATACTTTCATGTTCAGAACGGATTTCAGATTTGCCTGGGGGCAATTAACCCTTTTAGGAAATTTGTCAGAAAATATGAAGTCAGCAAGTATGTAAGCACCTACTATGTACCAGTCAATGTGGTAAGTGGTAATGATACAAAGAAAAGCAAAAACAATCCTTGTTCCCAAAGAGCTCAGAATCTGATAGGGATAGACAAAGTGCAAACAGCTATATGTATACAAGGGTGTATGCTGTATATTATGCCCCTGTAGGTTATGTGTATCCACTTAAGTGTGTCTATATGTGGCTTATGGTGAGACATGAATTCTCTAGAATCTCCTCTGCCCACTTTTCTCCAAGGGAGTCTTTTGATTCCAGCCAGGAGGGGAAGCAAGAGATTGTGGCCAGAAGTTGGCCACTCTATTCTCCTCAGAGGAATGGTACTGGGATAGAAATATATCTGTCATCTCCCCTAAATATTGTTAGTATAGGAGAAATGTTTAGGTTAAAATTGAACTCCCAATGACTACCCCTTAATGAGTAATTGAGTGCACTGAGCTATGTATATAAAGGCTTGATTCCCTTCCTATGAAATACCAGATCCATAAAGAACACAGTAGTGACTACCAAATAAACCCATTTATCCAAGTAGATAGAAGATAAACTTAAAAAGGTGTACAGATGAGAATATACCACATAATACACAGAATGAATGAGCTGACCCATTAGGATCAAGAAAACTTAATCTAACCGTCACAAAGAATCCCCAATCTCATCCAAAGGGAAGTGCCCCAAAGTGTCTAATGTAGTAAGCTTGAGATATGGATGTGATTAAGGTGCTAATTCCTCTGCAAGTGGGTTTCTTCCCAGTCATTCTCTCTCTTAAGGCATCTGAAGAGAATCTGGAATTGCATTTCTTCTCTCTCAAAGCCAGAAGCCAGAAGATGAGGATCTCTCTTCTCTCAAGCTCTTGCCTACTTTACTCCTCATATAGGTGAAGAGTATTGAGTAATCAATGTTCACCAAGGAGGAACATCTTATGGAAATGGGCTCTGCACCCAGTTATATACAAATAAGATAAGTACAGGATTAATTGGAGATAATCTTAGAGGGAATCTAGAAAGGTACTTCTGCAGAAGATAGTATATTAGCTGAGATTTCTAAGGGAACCAGGGTCATCAGAAGGTGGAGATAGAAGGGAAAGACTTTCAGGCAAGGGGAACCACCTGTGAAAATGCCCAGAGATAACTGGCGGAGCATCCTGTGTGAAGAACAGCAAGGAGGCCAGTGTGACTGGGTCACAGAGTATGTGGAGGGGGGTAATGTGTAAGAGGACCGGCAAGGTAGAAAGAAACAAAGTTTTGAAGGGCTTTAAAAACCAAACAGAGGATTTTATATTTCATTCTAGGGGCAATAGTGAGCCATTAGAGTTTATAGAATAGGGAAGTGATATGGTTAGACTTGCACTTTAGGAAGATCACTTTGATAGCTGGAGTGGGGAGAAATGAAAGGCAAGGAGACCAACCAAAGGCTACGGCAATAATTTAGGTGTGAAGTGATCTAAGTCTGATCCAGGGTAGCTCCTACGTCAAAAGAAAGAAGGGGGCATATAGGAGGAATTAATGTGAAGGTGAAAATAAGACTTGATAACCGACTGAATATATGGGCGAGAGGAGAGTTGAGGATGACATCTAGAATAGGAGCCTGGATGACTGGTAGGATGGTGAGGACCTTGATAGGGAAATTAGGAAAGAGGATTTGGGTCAAAAGATAAGTTTAATTTGGATATGTTGAGTTTAATATGTTGAGGACATCCAGTTCCAGATGTCTAATAGGCAGTTGGAGATATGAGATGAGGTCAGGAGAGAGGTTTGGGTTTGATGAAAATCTTCATAGAGATGATCATTAATTCCAAGAGAGATTACTAAGCAAAATAGTATAGAGGGAGAAAAGAAGAGGATCCAGGAAAGAGCCTTGGTGGGAATGCCCATGGTTAGCTGGTGTGACTTGAATAAAGATCCAGAAAAGAAGATAGGAGAAGGAGTCGTCAGACAACCAGGAGTACCCAGCAGGATCATGAAAACCAAGAGAGAAATGAGTGTTAAGTAGAGGGTGATCAACAGAGTCAGGTTGCAGAGAGATCAAGAAAGATGCGGATTGAGAAGACACTAAGTGAATGGAGTTAGAGAGTATTCTGCTTTCATGTATTGTTTCTTCATGAAACCAACTACACTGCTAGAAAGACTGAACATTCAGATGTGACATGCCAAAATTTTTAAGACTTAATTTGTAATACTAGTGACATCCTTGATTCATGTAAAATACTTCCTCCTTCATTCTGGATTTCTCAAATTCCCCTAAAGCGCATTCTTGTTCGCAAATTGAAAGTCACCTGACATCCAAGTTATGAGTCTCTTAAATGAGAGTTTTGTAATGGAAAAAAAATTCTATTGAAAATATTTCCAAAGAATGGCCAAAACAGCAAGTTCCAGTAATCGGGGAAGTGAGTGGAAGAAGTTGCCTTTGTTGTGAAACTTGACTGGAAAACAGCCATAGTTTGCTTTTTAAGAAGCCAGTTGAAAGCCTAAAATTGATTAGGGTTAAATAAATTGAAGGCCGCCATCTTTTTCTTTTTAAGAGAAAAAAGAAGACAAATTAGAATGAAATAAAATACTAATAATAAAATCAATTATTTTAAAATCATAAGTATATACGAAGACACACATGATCAAAAATTTATAAAAAATTCAATAGCACCTTCAAAACTGAATGTAGGTGTTCTACTAGAATACAACTGTAACATATTCGAGTGACTACAGTTATTGTTTATGAAGCAGTTTTTTGTTTGTAACCTTATCTTTGAAAGTCACAATTATGGTAAAAATTATCACTTGAATTTCTTAAGTTACTCATAGTTACTCATAGTAATCCTGTTTATATCTGAACAAAGGGCTACCATATCTTAACTGCTTTATTGCAGCCTCCTACTGCAAGGTCCCACTGCCTGAAACGTGCTGTGAAATTACATCATTAACGCTTCATTTTGATTGTGAAGTGTTGTCTCTGGGTAGTTACTGTTTTCCTTTTGCTAGGTTCTAAGTGCCACATTAACCCATTGCCTGTGTTTTTGAATAATTAACTTAAAATAACACAGATTCAGTGCTTATGGACTTGTTCTTAAATACATTGCTTTTGGAGGCATTCAGCTCCCTTTTAGTGATCAATCACCCACAGGGATCTATCTCCCCTAAATTTATCTAAAAACACTTTTAGAATTTGGTTTTCAGGGGCAGCTTGGTGGCGCAGTGAGTAGAGCACTGGCCCTGGAGTCAGGAGGACCTGAGTTCAAATCTGACCTCAGACACTTGACACACTTACTAGCTGTGTGACCTTGGGCAAGTCACTTAACCCCAATTGCCTTGCCTTCCCCTCTGCAAAAAAAAAAAAAAAGAATTTTGTTTTCAGGCTGTATAACTCTTGGTAGGAGCAGAGAGTAGTGGTAGTCACAAATTCCACATGTTTACTGCCTATTCTGAAAACTAATGAATTCTATACACATACCTAAGAGGGGCATCTAGCAAGGGAGTTACTAAAAATAACCTCTATGACCAACATGCTAACCACCCAAATGTCTGTACTCTGTAAGGAATCTTAATTAATCACTACCAAAGTCCCTTCCAGCTCTAAATCTGTGATCCTATTTTTCTGTTCTAGCAAGTGAAAGGTTTTCAGCATATGCCTATAGTTGCCTCCATAGCCACCCTCAAGGGAATCAGCCTTTCTGGAGATGAGAACTGACAAATGCAACTTCTAAAGTCCTGGTAAGCAAAGCTCTCACCCCCACAGAGCTTGGCACTGTCAAATGGTTCACCCTAAGTAATGGACATGGTTTTATCCGTGGGAATAACAATAAGGGAGATGTATTGGCATTGTCACTGCAAAGGATCCTAAGGACCATTGGGTCTGATTTGCAGCTGAAACATCCTATATAAGCTGTTTCCCCCATTAGAATGTGTACTCCTTGAGTGCAGGAGTTGTCTTGCTTTTTCATTTGTATCCCCAGCACTTAGCTTTTTCATTCATTCATTTATTCATTAACTCATTCATTCATTCATAAATAGAAACTCCAAATTCAAAAGCATTAGATGGGAATTTAATTTTATTGTTCTTTTGTAATTTGAAATATTTAGTTTTGACACAAGTACTTTCCAGTGAACACCAAGCAAATGCTTTTACAAAGAACATTCCCCCAATGGCACTTCCAAACCTCAAAGTATAGTATAAAGTAATAGTTATCATAACTACCTGATGTTGGTTAAAAATAGCCCAATGGAATAGACTAGACAAAGGAGAATTGGAAACAATGGAACCCAGTAACTCATTGTTTGATAAGATGGAAAACAAATTACCTGGGGAAAAAACTCCTTTTTTGATAAAAGTTGCTGGGGAAACAGGAAAGTAATCTGACAGAAATCAGGCTTAAACAAGCATATCACACCATATTCCACAATATTCTTTTAGAGGATAAGTGACCTTAGTATTAAGGATAATACTATTAAAAAATTAGAAGAGAAGCCACAGCTATAGGTAGGACATGTATTGTTAACCAAACAAGAGACAGAGGCAATTACAAAAGGAAATAAATGATTGTATGAAACTGATAAACTACATAGAGAAAATTAACACACCCTGGATGAGAAGGGAAATAGACAAATGGGGGAAAAATCTTTGTATCAAATTTCTTTGTAAATCAATCTTGGAAAGGTTGTGGAGTGATAGGCACATTCATATTAGTAGAGTTGTAAAATGGTACAACCATTTTGGAAAAAAATTTGGAATTATGCAAATAAAGTGACTGAAATATGCATACTCTATGAACCAGAGACTCCATTACTGGATTTGTACCCCAAAAAAGCCACTGATCATAAAGTCCACACACACACAAAAATATTTATAGCAGCACCTTTTGTTATACTAAAGAATTGGAAACAAAGTAAATTTCCATTGATTGGAGAATGGCTAAACAAACTGCGGTACATGAATGTAATGGAATATTACTGTGTTGTAAGAAATGATGTATGTAATGAATGCAGAGAAGCATGGGAACTGATACACCCTGAAGTAAGCAGAGCTAAGAAAACAGTATACACACCTATAACAATGTAAATGGTAAGAAAGACCTTACCCCCCAAATCAAAAGTGAATTTAATAAAATTAGATTAAGCATGACTCAAGATATGAGAGGACATTTCCAATCCATACTCCCTTCGTGGAGATGGGAAGTCCATAGGTGTTAGGAATTGTACCTATTTTTGGACTTTTTCAATGTATTCATCTATTGTGCTGATTTTCCCCCTTATTCTCTTTTTTGTCTAAAAAAATACTATTATATGGTATAGCTCTCTGGGAGGGGAGAGAGAGGGGACATTGGTGATAACTATGATGATATAAAAAGCAGAAGACATCATTAAAAGTTATTTTTTAAAACATACTTTTTAAAAAAGTATATTCCCCATGAAAAATTTGTCAAGCCTTTCTTAATCTAGGACATGCTTATTTCTTCAGTGTCTTTATTTAAATGACATCATATTGAGGTTCTTGACAAATTCTCTGTACTACATTCAAATAGTACTTATTAATTATATAATTTTAGAGTTGAGACTAAGCTTAAAGAGCTCTCAAGGTCAATTTCTTACTCAATGTAAAGTATTATTTTTACAACATCTCTGACAACTGGTTGTATGGCTTCTGTTTAAATACTCCAATAACTGGGACCTCACTACATTTTTTAACCAATATTTTTGAAAATTGTTATTGCTGCTCTTTGTTTTTTACAACACAGTCACTGCCTCCATGGAGTCCTCTCTTCAAACAAAAAGAATTAAGCAAAACCAACAAACACAATGACTATTTCTGGTAGGATATGCAGCATTCCATACCTGTTAGACTCCCACCTCTCTACGAAGAGAAGCAAAATGTTTTTCATCATTTAGCCTCTAAAACCAAGATTGTCCTTTACATTTCAGCTGAGTTCACATGCCTATTAGTGTTTCATTTACATTTTTATAGTCATCATACATACGCACATATTACAGACTTTTGATTCTGCATTCTTTGCTCTATCAGTTAATATATTTACTATGTTTCTCTGAATTCTTCACACTAGCCTTTTTTTCTGATTCATTCAACAAGTATTCATTAAGCACCTCTGTGCTGGACACTAAAGATACAAAGATAAAAAATAAATAGTCTCTGCCCTCAAAGAACTTACATGTTATTGGAGGAAAACAAGGTGTGCACAGATAGGTAAAAACAAAATTATGTAGAAAGAAATTTGGGGTATAGTAATTAAGAGCACTAGTGACAGCAAATCAGGATAGGCCTCATATAGGAAGTCACTTAAAGGAAGCTAGAGATCTAAGAGGCAGAGGTTCAGACTGAATCTAAGGCATGGGGGGCAGTCTGTGCAAAGGGACAGAGATCAGTAATGGAATAGGTTATTTACATGTGACAGTGATTCAGTGTGCTTAGAAATGTAAATTTCATGAAATGGGGAATTGTATAATAAGTCTGGAGAATTAGGCAGGGTCTAGACAGTAAAGAGTTTTAAATGTCAAACAGGAATTTATATTTTATACTAAAAACAACAGGAAGCCACTGACATTTCTTGAGCAGAAGAGGGTACAGAATAAATATAAATCACAAAGAACGGACTTAATAAATGCTCACTGACTGAATATGCTACAATTTGTTCAGAATACTTCACCTGATCAGGACCTACTTTTTTTCCAATTTTTTTTGCTACCATAAAAGGGCTCTAAATATTTTGGTATATATGAGACCTTTTGTTCCTACCTCTTAGAGACATCTGCTCAGGAGATTGATTGCTGATGTCAAAGGGTATAAAAAGTTTGGTGACTTGTCTCATTTAATTGTAAATTGTCTCCTAGAATGGTTGTACCAATCTAGAAACTCACAAGAAGTATAATAGTGTTTGTTATCCCATACCCCCTCCAACACTATTTCTGTCTTTTATCATTTTTTCAATTAGATGAGTGTGAGGTAAAACTTCAGGGTTATTTTAGTTTTTGTTTCTTGGTTACTTTAATTTTTGTTTCTCTAATTATTAGTTATTTGGGACTTTTTTCATACTGTTGTTGATAGTTTGCATTTCTTCTTTTGAAAACTATTCGTATCCTTTGACCATTTTTCTATTAGGGTATGGTTCTTGGTCAATTCCCTTTGTCTGGGAAAGCTCACTACTCTTTAATGCAGCTAATTCCATTTTAAATAGTTCTATTGTTGGAAAATTCTTCATTTTGTATTGAACTGAAATTTGCTTCTATATAACTTCTACTCAGTGGTTTTAGTTTTACCCCCTGGAGTAATACAAATCTATTGTTTATTCCATAGGACAGTACTCTAAATGCTTGGGGACAGCTATTATGTTCCCCTTTCAGGCTTCTCTCTAGGATAAACATCCTTTGTCAACTATACAATTTCCAGACCTGTCACTATCCTGATGGCTTTGCTTACATATACTTCTTTATATGTGGTACACAGAACTGAACAGGGGTTAATTTAGGAAATACTTTTGGTCTCTGGGAATGATGGTGTTATAGAAGGAAACTGTCCTATCCTCTACAAGTATCTCTCATTGTATCTTTAGAAGTACCACGGGGGAGGAGGGCTGGTAGTTCTGGTAACCTACTTTCATCGGGAATGGGTTTAAGAGGGAACAATACACACACACACACACACACACACACACACACACACACACACACACACACACATATATATATTTAGAAGAGTGTAAAAGTTTTCTAAATTCAGAAGAAATAAAATGGTAGGGGTTTAGTGTGGGGGGAGAAGACAAGGGAGGGATTAGGACAAGGGAGGGATTTTTAGAGAGGAGAATGAGGGAATAGGTAAAGGGTGTTTAGATTAATGGAAATGGGAGGGTGGGGGAGGGATCCTTGGAGGGGGGTAGGCAAGTAATAGGAAGGCGATGTATCTGGTAGAAGTAAAGTAGAGGAGGCAGGAAGGACAGGAAACAAAAGATATGTACAAACATAAAAAACAAAGATCAGGAGTAGATTATGTTTGGGAAAGTATGTCTATACACACATGTATATATGTATAAGTGTGTGTATATATCTGTATGTGTATGTATATATCAAGAAATATGTAAATTATATTGTAGCCTTCTGGGGCCGGAGGGGGAAAAAGAACAAAGTTAAAAAGTGCACAGCAGACAACAAAAGAAAACACAAGGAAGCAAAGAAAAGATGGACAATTCTCCACACAAGGTATATTATTTATCATACAGGCCTTCTTGAAATGAAAATTTATTGTTGCATATTTTGAATCCTCGCCTATGTTCTGCTATGCACACAACATGCTTTTTTTCTTTCTTACTTTATATTTAAGTTTCAACATTTAAGTTTATGATATGTTTTTGTTTCATTTTTCTATTTTGTATTTGTGTTTTGGTAAAATAAAATAAAAAAACTGTTTTAAAAGAAAGAAGTACCATACTACATAGACCACTGATCTGACCCTGTGTGATATTTATATATTGTAATTAGTGATTTCTATTGGGTATGTTGAAGGTACTAAGTTCCTAAGAGAAAGCGAGAATGAAAGTATGAAACCAATGAAAGTAACAGACACATGGAGAAAATATTTCAGAAGAAAGTATGGATAAAGTCAGAGGTCTTTATAAATATATCTAAGAGGAGAGATTACAGGAAACAGGACTATCCAGTTGGAATCAGGAAATTGAGAACAATCAAACAGCTGAGGCACTGAATATATGTTTACATTTTATCTTTAGGCAAGAATTAGGTCTGCTCATAATGAAATAATTTCAATAAATATCTTTCATAAATACTTTTTGGTAAAAACCCAGGAAATTCAAAATTGTCATTACTAGCAGTGCTATTCAGTGGTGATAAGGTTGAATATATCACATATATTTTCAAAATCTTTGAAAATTATGGCATAGTCAGTTTCCTTCAGCTCTCTGTATACTGCAGGTACTGAAAAAAACAGTAGACATTAGAGTAATCAAAGAAGGAGGAGGAAAGAAAATAAACATACTGAATTTAAAAGGGTTCTTGGAAACCACCATTCTCCAAGATTTCAACATTGATTAAAATAATAGAATAAATATTTAAAAAAGAAAAATCTAAAAACCTCTTGGGGTTGAAGGAATCCTGAGCAGCAATGATGAATTATAAATAGCAGCCCTTGCCAGATTGATTTGATTGGTTTTCTGGGGGGTTTTTGGTTTAAGAATTCCAGGAACAGTGGGCAGAAGAGAAATGTTAGATATTCTAGATTGAGATATAAGAAAAGCATTTGGTCTAACATCTTGTGAAATCCCACTTTCGAAATTAATTCATAGTGCCTTCTAGGTGAGTGTGGTAACAGTAATTTCAAATTTGCAATAAGATAAACAAAAGGGAATAAATGAGCATAGCTTTATCTTGGTACATAACAGAAAATGAACTATGAAATTAATCATAGCCTAATTCATCTTAACATAAGATACTTTACTTAGCATTACGGGTTGTAGTATATACTTGTGAGGGTTACATATGGCTCTCTTGAGGATGATAGACCTCTTCAAGAGAGAAAGGGTATGTATGTGTGTATGTGTATGCACCCATATAGGTATGTCTCTGTGTGTGAATCTATAAATGCATATATATATTTATATCTTCAAGAGAAATATATAAATGAATATTGTTTAACTAGAAATAAAAAGTTGGGAAAACTTTAAGGTTCATCAACAAATGTAGGATTAATCTATAACCTGATCCCCAAAGCCCATTGGTATAGGACTCTCTCTTGATTGGTGGAGAACAATGTTCTTTGCCTATGTAAGTGTTGGGCCCAGAACTGGGAAGAGCAAGAGAAGAGAGAAACCCAGCATTCTTTTGGCTTCCATTTTTGAGAGATGGCCATTCCAACCTCTCTTCCAGCCACTGAAGGGAGAGAGATTCTGAGAAGTCAACATGAGAAGAGCTGGCAGTCTCCATTATGGCCCTATCCTCAGCTTGCTACACTAGAGACTTTGGGGAATCTTTCCCTTTGGTGAGATCTGGGATTGTCTTTCTTGGTTGAGCTGAGATATCTCACTCCCCAAGAGAGAGCTTCAATCTGTATTGTTTTGCGTATATTTCATCTGTATACATTCTCTGATTTCTATTTTGCTATCAACTTGGATGAATAAATTTCTTTGTTATTTATAACATGTGTTCATGGTGGAACTAGTATTTGATGGGAAGAGTCAAGCCCTCCATATAAAGGTTGTCCCCATTAATGTATAGCAATCAGGAGTTTATATAGAACCTTAAAATTACTTCCCCTAGGACAACAATATTTAAGGGAGCAGATATAATTCTAGCCTGGTACCTCCTCTGAGAAGAGCAGAGTGGCCAGCTTCTGGATCCCCTCCTGCTCTCCTTCCTGGCAGGAAATGCCTAGCACTTTGTTGATTTTTTTTAACTGAAGCAACACATTGGTTTTATGTCTTCAGTGAATAGTCTCCAGTAATTCCAAAATAGCTGTGTTGGGTCATGATAAGTAACCAGAGGCCATCACCTAAGAAGCATAGTGCCTGCCTACATTTAAGCTTATCTCACAGTTTTTACTTACATTTGAATGACATATTCCTGGGATTGATCAAGGAAGTATGAAGACAAGAATATAGAAGGTATGGGGCATTATACAGCCCAGGAAAGTTTTGTGTCATCTTTTATTTTAAAAATGTTCATGCACACCCACTTATGGATGATTTATGGACATATTGGATAAAACTAGTTCCACTACCAATCCTGGAGAAGCTTACTATTCAGAGAAGTTTAAATCAGTTGACTATCCATAAGAATATCCTTTAATCCCATGTTAGGTTTTTAAAAATAGCCTTTGATGAAAAGTACAAATAATTTGAAAAGTTAAATAAATATCATCAGCTTATATCTTATATTCTGTTCAGCAGGTATGTACAGAGACTTGGTGGCCCATTTTTCAACTGAGGCAACTGCCTAGAATATCCTTCTGGAGTGAGGATTCTTTAGGATAGGAAAAAAAAATGTCTCTGGCCCAACATTTCTTTAATATCTTTGTCTATTTGTGACCTCCTATGTGAAAATAAGCAGTTAGCTAGCTTCTCATTCTTTTATTTCTGAAACACCACTTTCGTCATGCCCGTAATCAAGAATATGTGATGCCTTGATCGAATTTGATTATCCATCAAGTAAAATCAATCTTAGCATACACCCTCCATAATCTGGTACCCCTCTCATCTAGGAAGTCTAATAATCTTCCATTACTTCTCAATACAGGTCCTCCACTCTATAGCTTTTGCACTATATCTTCTGCATACACTTTATTCATTCTCACTTAATACTGTATACTTTACTGATGTTGATCCCTCTGGCTGGATAATGCCTTCCACAATTCTCTCTACTTAACTAATCTTACTAGCCCTTCACCTCCTTTCTACTTTTCCTTAAGATAGCACTGCTAGGGGCAGCTAAGTGGCGCAGTGAGTAGAGGTACCTACCCTGGAGTCCAGAGGACCTGAGTTCAAATGTGGCCTCGGACACTTGATACACTTACTAGCTGTGTAACCTCAGGCAAGTCACTTAACCCCAATTGCCCTGCCTTCCCCCTTCAAAAAAAAAGGTTTTTTGGGCTTTTTTTTTTTGGTTCTGTTTCTCCTTTCTCATGATTCATTCCATTGGTCATAATTCTTCTCCACGACTTGACTAGTGTGTAAATTAATTCAATGCGAAGTTATACATGGAAGATACATGGGATCCCATGCTGTCTTGGGGAGGGAGGGGGGAGTGAAGGAAATTTGGAACTCAAAATTATGTAGAACCGAGTGTTGTAAACTAAAAACAAATAAACAAACAAACAAACAAATAAATAGCTAAATAGCTAAATAAATAAATAAATAGTTTGAAAAAAAAAAGATAGCACTGCTAATTTTCTTTTGGGTTCATATTCACTCTATGATCCATTCTCACATACTTAGAAGAATACAATACAAAACAGTCTTCAATAGTCCTTCGTAGGGGCAGCTAGGTGGCACAGTGAGTAGAGCACTGGCCCTGGAGTCAGGAAGACCTGAGTTCAAATTCGGCCTCAGATACCCGACACACTTACTAGCCATGTGACCTTGGGCAAGTCACTTAACCCCAATTGCCCTGCCTTCCCCCTTCAAAAAAAAACCCCAAAAAGCCAAACAATAGTCCTCTGTATCACCTTCTGGGCCTCATAACATATCTCTTTTTTTCCCCAAAGAGAAAAAACTAGGATTGATTCTGAGGTGGCTCTCTGTGCCCAGCACTTTACATTTCCAATGAGCTAGATTTGCAGGTTACAAACCAGATGTGATCTGTCAGTTAAGAGTGACGAGAAGCACCTTGGATCCTAAGAGAATTCCTAAGAAACAGATATAAAGGTCAGTGAGTTGAAAAGCAAGAAGATAAACCACTGCATGCAAAAGTCCATTGGTCATTTAAGTGCACATATTTTTTAAAATTCCAAGAAAGGAATGGTCTTCTAAGTTCTCCAGGGCTGTGAGAGATATATAAGGCTGCTGACACAAGTGCCTTCAAACAGCCTTATATTCATATCAACAAATCACATTCCTGATATAGCTAGGATGATCAGAGGAACCCCTGATTTGTTCTGTTCCCCTCAAATCTGAGATTGTCCCCAGTCACTAGAGACCAATTAGGAGTTGCTGTGTTATCCTTGCAAGAACTAAAGCCCACGCCAAACTCCATGGCAGGTCCAGCAAATTAAGGGCTTCCTTCATCACTTCTGCTACATTGATATTCCTATATTCATATTTCCTTCTAATCTCAAAGAAAGGTTACTTGGTAGGAGATAGACATTTTTCTCTTTAACCTTTCTTTTCAGGTAAATCTTCAGTTGCCATTCAAACTCACTTCCATTCATAGTCCACTCTCTTTTTAAATATATATGCACACACATAAACTAATAAATTAATAAAAAATGTCCTGCTTACTTCCTTATCCCCTTCTGATCTCTTTAACTTTAATGTGTTTTTAAGGTTTATGTTGCTCCTGTGGGGTTTCTTTATACGGTTGTTATCAATGTGTATATTCTGATTCAGTATCACTTCATTTTTCTTCTCATATTTCTTTGTATTTCTAAGAAAGGATAATTTCAAAGAGGCAATAACACTTATATGCCAGTATTTAACAATAATTTAATTGCTGGGTATGGGTTGTCTTTTAATTTTTCATAGTTAAAAATAAAGTGCTGTAGTGATTATCAAAATACTTAGAATCAATTTAAAAATAGAAAAGTAGCAGGTCAAGGGAACTGCTTAGGTAAATAAATATCAGAATAATCTGAATTCAAGACAGTGTTCAATAAACTTGAGAACATAAATTACTTTGGGAAGAATTTCCTATTTGATAGGAATGGCTGGGACAACTCAAGAGCAGTGTGACAGAAGATAGGTTTAGACCAACATCTTATACCATGTACCAAAATAAGCTCAAAATGAATACACAATCTGAATAGAAAAGCTACACACACAAAATAATGAGAAGAAAATCAGATCTGGTTACCTATTCCAGCTATCGAAAAAGGAAGAAGCCATCACACAAGGTAAAAATTGGTAATTTTGATTACATGAAAAAGCTTTTGCAGGAAAAGAAAATCACTACAGTTAAGATAAGAAGGGAAACTATCAAATAGAAAAAAATCTTTTCATCAAATGTCTTTGATAAAGATTCAATAACCAGGATTTATGGTGAAAAAAAAATTGTAAGACTGAGAACATCTTCAATGCATAAGTGATCAAGAGATATGAAAAAAGAACAGTTCTCAAAAGGATTGTAAACTATTTAAAAAACCATATGAAATAGTGGTCCAAATCACTAATAAGAAGATAAATGCAAATTAAAACAGCTCTGATACTTTACCTCCCACCCAGCAAAATGACAAAGATGACAAAAGATAGAAATGATCAATATTAGAGAAACTTCAGGAAGATACATGAGGTGGATACACAAGGCTCCACAAGGTGGAGCTCTGAGTTCATCCAGCTATTTTGAGAAAGAATTTGGAATTTAGTTTTTAAAAGGTGACTAAAATGTCCATATCCTTTAACCTAGATATTTTATTGTGAGGCATGTCAAGGAGGTCAAAGAGAAAGAAAGGTTTCATATTTACCAAAATAGTAATAGGAACTCTTTATTCTTGTTGCAAAGTATTGGAAAGAAAGTAGGTGTAATCAGCTGGAGAATGACTAAACAAATTGTGGTACATGAATGTAATAGAATATTGCTCTGCCATAAGAAATGACTAATATGAAGAATTCAAAGCATTAGACGACATGAACTGATGAAGAGTGAAGTAAACAGAAACAGGAAAACAATATACACAATGACTACAATAATGTAAATGGAAAGAATAATACACTGAGTTGCTATTATTATAATGACCAAGTTTGGCCCCAAACAAACGTTTAAAAAAATGCACCTCCCTTTCATCATTGAGGAGGTGGAGGACTGTGGGTGTAGGCTAGCATATTGCATATACCTTCCAACACAGTAGGTATGTTGTTTGGTTTTGCTGAAATGCTTTTTCCCCCTTTCTTTTTAGTATTTGTACAAGGGCTGGCTGGGTAAGGAAAACAGGATAGATATGCTTGGAAATGTATATAAGAGTGAAAAAGTTTCAACAAAAATTTATAAACTGCTGTATTGGCTCTGTCTACCCATGAACAATTATTATTTCTCCAACTATTTAAATCTGACTTTATTTGTAGAAAGGGTGTTTTATAATTATGTTCATGTAGTTCCTCCCAGGTATTTTATGCAGTCTACATTTGTTTTAGATGGGGTATCTCTTACTAGCTCTTCTTGCAGTGTTTTGTTGGTAATATATAGAATATATGTATATATATATACATATATACATAGATTGTAATATATAGAATAATATATAGAAATGTGGGTTTATTTCATATTTTATATTCTGCTACTTTGCCAAAACTAATTGTTTCAACTAGCTTTTTAGTCAAATCTCTAGGATTTTCCAAGTATACATATCCTCATATCATGTGCAAAAAGAAATAATTTTTATTACTTCATTGTTCATTCTGATTCCTTCAAATTTTTTCTTCTCTTTTTGCCATTTCTTATATAATATTGAATAATATTGCTGATAATGAGCACCTCTGTTTCACTTCTGATCTTACTGGGAAAGCTTCTAACTTATCCCCATTACTGATCATTTCAGGTAGATGCTTATCATTTTAAGGAAAAATCCATTTATACCTATACCTTCAAGCATTTTAATAGGAATGAGTGTTGAATTTTGTCGAAACCTTTTTCTTCATCTATTGATATAATCATATAATTTTTGTTCCTTACGTTCTTGATGTAATAAATTATCTAATAATTTTCCTCTTACTAAACCATCCTTGAATTCCTGGTATAAATCCCACAATGTCACAATGTATATATAATCTTTGTGACATATTATTGTAGTCTTCTGGCTAGTATTTTATTTAGGATCTTGTATCACCAAGGCAATATTCACAGTGGTTGCTATTACTATGAATATGCTGGTGTGGTTCCGAATCGCAAAATATAACAGACTCTCCATATAGAAGACAGAAGCAAAACATTTATTCAGACACCAGAAAGCCAAATCCCAACACCGGTAAACCAAATCCATCATAGCAACAAAGAAGTTAATACACATTATCACAGCAGGGAGCAACTCCATTCCAAAGCCTTCCCACACTCAGTCCCAGCTGCTTGTCTGTGTCCTCTCTCCCACCACTCTAACTGTTCTGACCTCACTTCCTCTCAGTTAAATTCACCCGTTCTGCTCCACCCATTCAGCAAGCTCTTCCCACCACATGTGATTTAGGCTTCCACGTGATTTAAGCAGGTCACATGGGCTTATTAATGGACGGGAAAGATCTTTAAATTAAGCAAAAATACATTAACAATACAGATTTTTACATCCATATTCATTAGTGAAATTGGTTTGTAATTTTCCTTCTCTGTTTTTGCTTTTGTTGGTTTGGGTGTCAGCATCATATTAGTTTCATAAAAGGAGCTTGGTGGGACTCCTTCTTTGCCTATTATTCCAGATTTTGTTGTTGAGTTGTTTCAGTCATGACTGACTCTCAGTGAGTGCATCTGGGATTTTCTTAGCAAAGACTGAAGTGGTCTGCCATTTCCTTTCCCAGCTCATTTTACAGATGAGGAAACTGAGGCAGAATTAAGTGGCTTGGCCAGGGTCACATGGCTACTAAGTGTCTGAGGCCAGATGATCATGTCCTCCTGACTCCAAGGATAGTGGGGCCAAGTTGATTTTTACATGTTTGGTAGAATTCACTTGTAAATCCATCTGGTTCTGATGCTTTTTTCTTAGGAAAAGCTTATTCAATTTTTTTTTCTAAATTAGGTTTATTTAGATAATCTATTCCCTCTTCTCTTAATGTAGGCAGCTTATATTTTTGTATTGTTCCCTTTAACTTAATTTAAAAAATTTATTGGCATATAGTTGAGCAAAATAACTTCTAATAATTGTTTTGATTCCATCTTTATTCATCACTTTCATTTTTAATACTAATGATTTGGTTTTTCCCCTTTTAAAAAATCATATTAACCAATGGTTTATCTATTTTATTGGTTATTTATTAATTCAATGGTTTTCTTACATTTGATTTTGTTGTTCTCACCTTTGATTTTTAGGATTCCCAATTTGATGTTTAATTGGAGATTTTAAATTTGTTCTTTTTATGGCTTTTTTAGTTGTATATCCAATTCACAGGTCTGCTCTTTCTCTGTTTTACTGATGTAAGCATTTAGAAATAGAAATTTTCCTCTGATTATTGCTTTTTCTGCATCCCATAGATTTTGGCATGTTGTTGCATTATTATCATTCTCTTTAATAAAATTATTTATTGTTTCCATGACTTGCTCTTTAACCCATTCATTCTTTAAAATTAGGTTATTTAGTCTCCAATTAATTTGTAATCTGTGTTTTCATGGTGCCTTATTAAATATAACTTTTGTTCATCATGATCTAAAAAAGTTGCATTTAATATTTCTGCTTTTCTGCATTTAACTATAAAGTTTTTATGCCCTAATACATGGTCAACTTTTGAAAAGTTACCATGTACCAATGAGAAAATTGTATATTCCTTTCAATTCCCATTTGGCTCTCTCCAGATATCTCTTGAAGTTACCTAAGATCCTATTCTTCTCCTTGACTCCTTTTTTTTCTTTTGTTAGATTTATTGAGTTCTGAGAGGGGAAGGTTGAAGTCCCCCACTTCAGGCTTCAGATAGTTAATGTTTTTTTAAAAAAATTAATTTATTTTTAGTTTTCAACATTTATTTCCACAAGATTTTGAGTTCCAAATTTTCTCCCCATCTCTCCCCTCCCTGCCACCCCAAGATAGCATGCATTCTGATTATCCCTTTCCGCAGTTTGCCCTCCCTTCTATCACTCCCCCCCAACTCCTCCCCCGTTACTTTCTTGTAGGGCAAGATAGATTTCTATACCCCACTCCCTCCATATCTTATTTCCCAGTTGCATGTAAAATCAATTTTTAACATTTGTTTTTAAAACCTCAAGTTCCAACATGCTGTTGTTTTCTGAGCTCTGTCTCAGGGCCTGACATCAGGTACTACTCTTCATGCTCTTACTCTCTTTGGTCCCTCCTGTGGCTGCAAGCTTTAGCTCACCCCTTTGCCCTGGAACCGAAACCAGGAACTCTGCTTTTCTGAAAATGACCCCAATTAGTAGGGCCCCTGCACCTCTGAGACTACAGTGACCAGAATGTGCTTGTTCCTCCTTGCCCAGTCCGGGACCACATCTGGTCAGCACATTTGGGCCCTATGTCTAGGACCAGTGGAAGGCCTTGCAATCTTCCCCTAATCAGTCATCTGACCCCCACACTGCCCATGGCACCAAAGTTCCTGAAGCTGAGGCTGCTGACTAGGACTTGTTTGTTTATCCATTTTCTCCCCCTAGGTATCTGTACTTCAATCAGGCCAGACTCCTCCTCCCCCACAGCAGTCATTTTTTTAATGTCCTCCCAAGTTGTCTTAGGCTGGATAACTGCTTTACCTAGACTTTTAATTATTTCTGCCACTCTAAAGATCACTTTGAGGCATTATTTTAAATTATTTGTGGGGGAACTTGGTAGAGCTAGGATCATGGGTGGGGAACTTGCAGCCTTGAGGCCACATGTGGCCCTCTATTAAGAGGATTTGTTCTGTGAAATTTGGATTCAGTCAAAGGGCCACACTTGAGGACCTAGAGGGCCACATGTGACCTCGAGGCTGCAAGTTCCCCAGCACTGAGCTAGGTAATTTCCAGCCATATTCTGCCATCTTATCAGAATCCTCTGCCAGTATTTTTTAACAAAATGAATTTTTTTGACTTTTTTTCATTTTTATTTAATATTTTAGTTTTCAACACTGATTTCCACATGATTTTGAGTTAGAAATTTTCTCCCCATTTCTACTCTTCCCCCCATTCCAAGATGGCATATATTCTGATTGCCTCATTCCCTTGTCAGCCCTCCCTTCTGTCACCCCACTCTCCCCCCCATCCCCTTTCCTCTTACTTTTTGTAGGGCAGGATAGATTTCTATGCCCCATTCCCTATATATCTTGTTTCCCAGCTGCATGCAGAAACAACTTTTTTTTTGAGCATCTGCTTTTAAAAATTTGAGTTCCAAATTCTCTTCCCTCTTCCCTTCCCACCCACCCTCCCTAGGAAGGCAAGCAATTCAACATAGGTCACACATGTATCATTATGTAAAATGCTTTCACAATAATCATGTTGTGAAAGGCTAACTGTATTTCCTTCCATCCTATCCCATCTGCCTTTATTCAATTTTCTCCCTTAACCCTGTCCCTTTTCAAAAGTGTTTGTTTTTGATTACCTCCTCCCCCTATCTGGCCTCCCTTCTATCATCCCCCCTTTTTTATCCCCTTCCCCTTACTTTCCTGTGGAGTAAGATACCCAATTGAGTGTGTATGTTATTTCCTCAAGTCAAATCCGATAAGAGTAAGATTCACTCATTCCCCCTCACCTGCCCCCTTTTCCCTTCCAACAGAACTGCTTTTTCTTGCCACTTTTATGTGAGATGATTTACCCCATTCTATCTCTCCCTTTCTCCCTCTCTCAATATATTCCTCTCTCACACCTTAATTTAATTTAATTTAATTTTTTAGATATCCTCCCTTTAAATTCAACTCATCCTGTGCCCTCTGTCTATATATATGTATATTCCCTTCAACTACCCTAATACTGAGAAAGGTCTCATGAATTACACACATCATCTTTCCATGTAGGAATGTAAACAAAACAGTTCAACTTTAGTAAGTCCCTTATGAATTCTCTTTCTTGTTTACCTTTTCATGCTTCTCTTGATTTTTGTATTTGAAAGTCAGATTTTCTATTCAGCTCTGGTCTTTTCATTGAGAAAGCTTGAAAGTCCTCCATTTTAATGAAAATCCATATTTTGCCTTGAAGCATGATGCTCAGTTTTGCTGGGTAGGTGACTCTTGGTTTTAATTCTAGCTCCTTTGACCTCTGGAATATCATATTCCAAGTCCTTCGATCCCTTAATGTAGAAGCTGCTAGATCTTGTGTTATTCTGATTGTGTTTCCATAATACTCAAATTGTTTCCTTCTGACTGCTTGCAGTATTTTCTCCTTGACCTGGAAACTCTGGAATTTGGCAACAATATCCCTGGGAGTTTTCTTTTTGGGATCTTTTTCAAGAGGCGATCTGTGGATTCTTTCAATTTTTATTTTACCCTCTGGTTCTAGAATATCAGGGCAGTTTTCCTTCATAATTTCTTGAAAGATGATGTCTATGCTCTTTTTTTGATCATGACTTTCAGGTAGTCTGATAATTTTTAAATTATCTCTCCTGGATCTATTCTCCAGGTAAGTGGCTTTTCCAATTAGATATTTCACATAGTCTTCCATTTTTTTTCATTCCTTTGGTTCTGTTTTATAATATCTTGATTTCTCATAGCTTCCACTTGCTCAAATCTAATTTTTAAGGTGTTGTTTTCTTCAGTGGCCCTTTGGACCTCCTTTTCCATTTGGCTAATTGTGCCTTTTAAGGCATTCTTCTCCTTATTGGCTTTTTGGAGCTCTTTTGGCATTTGGGTTAGTCTATTCTTTAAGGTGTTATTTTCTTCAATATTTTTTTGGGTCTCCTTTAGGAAGTCATTGACTTGTTTTTCATGGTTTTCTTGCATCACTTTCATTTCTCTTCCCAATTTGCCCTCTACTTTTCTTGCTTGCTTTTCCAAATACTTTTTGAGCTCTTCCATGCCCTGAGACCAATTCATATTTTTCTTGGAGGCTTTTAACTTTGTCGACTTCTTCTGGCTGTATGTTTTGATCTTCTTTGTCACCAAAAAAAAGGAATCTAGAGTTTAAATTTGAGAATGAGTTCATTTTCACTGCCTGTTCATGTTCCCAGCCAACTACTTGACCATTGAGCTTTCTGTCAGGGTATGACTGCTTGTAGAGTAGAGAGTACTTTGTCGCAAGCTTTAAGGTCCAAGTACTACTGTTTTCAGAGCTACTTCTACTCCACCATCACTGCAGGCTCTGTCACAGCAGCACTCCTCCTCCCCCAAGAACCACCAACCATGACCACAATACAGATCCAAGCAGGGCACAGCAAGACAACCTGCCTCTGTGCCCACAATGCGCTCCTTGTACTCTCTCTCTGATTCGCTGCTAGATTCCTCCCACTGTATGAGCCAGGGACTCGGGAAGCAGCTGATGCTGGTGCTCTGGAAGTAGCCTTAGGAGTTTCCTGCTGCTGCCAGTGCCACTGCTGCACCACCTTTGCCACCCCAGGGATGGGGCGGGACCCCTCTAAACTCTATCCCACAGTTTCCCACTAACCTACTCTTTGGCGTTTGTGGGTTGAGAAGTCTGGTAACTGCCACAGCTCAATGATTCATGGCCCTAAGGCCTGTTCCGGCTGGCTGACTCCAGGTGTGGTCTGTCCTGGCATGGCCCATGCTGGGCTATGCTCCGCTCCCAGCACCATGTGATAGACCCTTTCCAGGGACCATCCAGGCCATCCTGGGCTGGACATGGGTTCTGCAGCTCTCAAATTTGTTCAGAGTTATTTTTTACAGGTGTTTGGAGGGATTTGGGGGAGAGCTTAAGCAAGTCCCTGCTTTCCACCTGCCATCTTGGCTCTGTCCCTCAACAAAATAAATTTTGATGCACATTTTTTAGCATCACCAAAATTTCAGAATTCCTTTCTGTCTCCTGAAGGTCGTTCTATATAACAAATAATATAATTTTTAAGTCCAATTTTATTTTGAGTTCCAAGTTCTCTCCATCCCTCCTCTTCTACCCACTGAGAAGGCAAGAAAAACAAACCTAATTACAAATATGTATAGTCATGCAAAACAAATTCCCATTTTAGCCACATCAAAATAAAGTAAAAAATATACTTCAATATGCATTTTGAATCTATCAGTTCTCTATGTGGAGGTGGATTACATGTTTCATCATGAGTCCTTTGGAATTGTGGTGGGTCATTGTGTCGATCAGATTACTAGGTCTTTCAAATTGATTATCTTTTTAAAATATTTCTTTCAATTTATTATTTTTCAAACATTCTTTTCTTTTTAAATTTTGAGTTCCATATTCTCTCCCTCTCTCCCACCCCTTTCCCACCCACTGAGAAGTCAACCAATATGATATTAATTATACATGTGAAATAATGCCAAACATATGTCCATATTAACTATATTTCAAAAAATGCAGGAAAAATAAAGGAAATGAGAAGATTGTACTTCAATTTGCACTCAGAGTTCATTAGTTCTCTCTCTGGAGGTGGACAGATTTTTTCATGTTAAGCCCCTTGGAATTGTCTTGGATTATTGTATTGATGGGTGTATTCAAGTCTTTCATAACTAGTAATCATTACAACATTGCTATTGCTATGCACAATGATCTTCCAGTTCTCACTTCACTTTGTATAAATTCATATAGGTCTTCTGCAGTTTTCCAAAACCAACCCCCCTTGTCATTTCTCACAATACAATAGCACTCCATCATAATCACATGCCACAAAAGATTATTATCATTACAATACTGCTGTTATTGTATAAATTGTTTTCATGGTTCTGCTCACTTCACTCTGCATGAATTTATATGTCTTCCCAGTTGTTTTTTTTTTTTTTGGAAACCATCCCCTTCATCATTTCTTATAGCACAATAGTATCACATTCATATAACTGAACTTGTTGGATGGCCCAAATGATGAGTATCCCTTCAGTTTCCAACCCTGCAACCACACACACACACACATACACACACACACACAAAGCTGTTATATTTTTTGTACATGTGGATTCTTTTCCTCTTTCTTTGATCTCTTTGGAGAATAGACCCAGTGGTTGCTGAGTCAAAGGGTATGTACAGTTTAATAGCTTTTCAGTTCCAATAGTTCCAAATTGCTTTCCAGAATGGAAAGCTCCATCAACAATGCATTAGTATACCTATTTTCCCACATCCACTCTAGCATGTGTCATTTTCTTTTTTTGTCATCTCAGCCAATCCAATAGGTATAAGGTGGTACCTCAGAATTGTTTTAATTTGCATTTCTCTTATTGTTAGTGATTTGGAGAATTTTTTTCATTCAGATATTTGTAGCTTTGATGTCTTCCTCTGAAAATTACTTGTTTGTATCCTTTTACCATTTATTAATTGGAGAATAGATTGTATTCCTGTAAATTTGAATTTTTTTCCTTTGCATTTTAGGAATGAGACCTTTATCAGAGAAATTTGCTGCAAAGATCCATCCCCTCCCCACCCCCACCCCCTGGCCAATTTCCTAGTTTTCTTTTCATTTTAGCTGCATTGGTTTTGTTTTGCCAAAACTTTTTAAATTTTATGTAATCAAAATTATTCACTTTATCTCCCCTAAACCTCTCTCTCTCTTGTCTGGTAATGAACTCTTCCCCTATCCATAGATCTGATGAGTAATTTTTTTCTATATTTCACTGGTTTGCTTATGATATCACCATTTAAATCTTTTTGAGCTTGTCTTGGTATTCAGTGTGAAATATTGGTTTATAACTAGTTTCTGCTAGACTATTTTCATGTATTTGTGATAGTCTTTTTAAAAAATCAAATAGTGAGCTATTGTTCCAATAGCTAGGATTTTGGGGGGGTTATCAAACATTAGGTTATGGTGCTCATTTACTTCAATTGTGTACCTAATCTGTTCCACTGATTAACCAATATGTGTCTTACTCTGTACCAAATTGTTTTGATGATTTTAGCTTTGTTGTATAATTTGAGATTCAGTATTCCTAAGTCCCCTTCCTTCCCTTTTGTTTTGCATTGATTCTCTTGATATTCTTAACCTTTTGTTCCTACAGATGAATTGTTATTATTTTTTCTCATTCTGTAAAGTAATTCTTTGATAGTTTGATTGGCATGGCATTGACTAAATAAATTAATTTAGGTAGTCATTTATTACATTGGTTAGGCCAACCCATGGGAAAATAATATTTCTCCAATTATTTACAACTGTATTTGTGTGAAGCATTTTTAATAACTTTCTACATATGTCTTATCCTTTATATAGTCTAAAGTAATTTTAAATGGAATTTCTCTATCTCTTCCAGCTGGAGTTGGTTGGTAATATAAAGAAATGCTGATGATTTGTATGGGTTTATTTTTTATCTTGCAAATTTACTGTTTCAAATAATTTTTTAGTTAACTAAGGTTTTCTGAGCAAACCATCATATCATCTTCAAAAAGTAATAGGTTTGTTTCTTCTTTGACTATATTGTAAGGTTAATGGGGAATAAGATCTTCCCTGTCCATCAATAGGGCTCATGTGGAGCCCATTGAGGGAAACTTGCTTGCTTGTAGGAAGGCTCACACACCTTTTGCTAATTTCTAATTAGGCACTGAGTCAGGAGGGTTGTGATGCCTTCTGGCTCTGAGCCTATTAGTGAAAGAGTATATATTCTGAGAAGTGAGCTTTTGCTTTGGGGGTTTGTTTATGAGAAGGACCTTGTGATTCCCTGGTCGAGACTTTGAGTAGCCATATGTTCAGACCCCCTGACTGCTCAGAGGTAAAGGCTGTCTTGATCCAGTGGTGAATGTAAAGTATATATAGCAATATTGTTTTGATTCAGGCAGTAGAGCCCTGTCTGTTGGTCTTTATTTCTCTTCTCTGTATTTCTTCTGTTTGTATTTTATGTAATTAAAGAAGGTCATTGACCCCTTTAAAGTTGCTTTCCTTAGTAAAGCAGATAAAAGAACCTGTACTAGCAGCCATCCTGGGTATGCCAGTGTGGTTGCCATTATACTATGCTTATTCAATTAACTTTTCTTGTCATTGCTACAGCTAGCATTTCTAGTACAATACTGAATAGTAATGGTGATAACAGACATCTTTGTTTCATCTGTGATCTTACTGGAAGGGCTTCTAGGTTATCCCCATTGCAGATAATGCTTGCTCTTAGTTTTAGATAGATACTGCTCATCATTTAAAGGAAAGTTTTGTTTATTCATATGCTGTACAATGGTTTTTTAAAAAGGAATGAGTATTGTATTTTGTAAATAATTTATTCTGAATCCATTGAAATAATCATGTGATTTTTCTGTGGTTTTGTTATTAATATAGCCAATTATGTGTATTGTTTTCGTAGCATTAAACCAGACCTGCATGACTGTTAAAAATCCAGCCTGGTCATGGTGTATAATCTTTGTGACGTGTAATTACAATCTTGCTAGTATTTTATTTTTTTTTTTGCATCACTATTCATTAAGGAAATTGGCCTATTCTTTTTATAAATAAAGGTAGGTAGGTGGCACGATGGATAGAGATAGAAATAATAGATAATGGCTAGAGAGTGGACAGAGATCCACACCTTGAGTCAGGGAGATCTGAGGTGAAATCTGGCCTGAGACACTTATAGCTTTGTGACCCTGAAAAAATCACAAAATTCCTTTTTGCTTCAGTTTCCTCAAATGTGTAATGGGAATACTGATAGCACCTATCTCTCAGGGTTGTTGTGAGGATAAAATGAGATAATATTTATGAAGCACTTAGCATAGTGAATACCATATAGTAGGCAATATATAAATGCTTATTCCCTTTTCCTTCCCCCCCTCCTTTTGGTTCTCCCTGGTTTAGGCATCAAGACCATATTTATATCATGGAAAGAATTTGGTAGGATGACTTCTTTACCGGTTTTTTCAAATAGTTTATTTAGTATTAGAATTAATTGTTCTTTTAACATTTTGTTAGAATTAGCTTGTAAATAAGTCTAGTCCTGGGGGGGGGGGGAGGGTGTTTCTTAAGGAGTTCATTTATGTCTTGTTCAATTTCTTTTACTAAAACAGGGTTAAAGTATTCTATTTCCTGTTTTTTTTTTAATCTGAGAAATTTATATTTTTGTAAATACTCATCCATTTCATCTAGTTTGTCAATTTTGTTGGCTTGTTACAGTTGAGCAAAATAGCTACTAATATTTGCTTTTCTTCATTGGTTAGTCAATTCATCTTTTTACTGGTATGGTTTTTTCTTTTTTTAAATCAAATTAGACAATGGTTTAATATTGGTTTGGGTTTTTTTTATTCCTCCAGAAAAGAAAATTAGCTCCTAGATCTATTTAAGCTTGAAAGTTTGTTAATCTCTCCTTTGATTTTTAAGGTTTCTATTTTCATATTTAACAGGGGGTTTTAATTTGTTGTTTCTGTAGTTGGTTTAGTTGCATGCCCAATTCATTCATCTGCTCTTTCTTTTGTTGATGTAAGCATTTAAAGATATACATTTCCCTCTAAGTACTGCTTTGGGTACATCCCACAAATTTCAGTATGTTGCTTCATTGTTATCAATATCTTTAATGAAACTACTAATTCTTTCTATCATTTATTCTTTGAATCCACTCATTTTTTAGGATTAAGTGATTTTCTTTCTGATTAATTTTTAATCTATGTCTGAAAGGTTCCTTATTGAATTTATATTGCATTATAGTTCAAAAAGATGCATTTAATATTTCTGCTTTTCTGCACTTGTTTGTGAGGTTTTTTTGCCTTGTACACGTTCAATTTTTGTGATGCTGTTAAGCATAACTGAGAAATAGGTGTACTCCTTTCCATTAATTATTCTTTTCTAAATTCTATTAATTTTCTTTTTAAAGATTTTCCAAAATTCTTTTTAGAAATTTTTTCTAAATTCTAACTTTTCTAAAATTCTATTGATCTCCTTAACTTTTATTTTATATTTAGATTTATCAAGGTATAACAAGGGATAAACTGAGGTCCTTAACTATTATAGTGTTACTATTTCTTCCTGTAACTCATTTAAGTTTTCCTTCAAGAATTTAGATGCTATGCCATTTGGTACATAAATGTTCAGTACTGATTTCAATTAGTTGTGCATTGTATCCTTTATTCAAATTCATAAGAATATAAGGCATTCCCTAATTGATAAACTGATAAATGGTCAAAAGATATGAACAGGCAGTTTTCAGATGAAGAAATCAAAGCTTTCTCTCATCATATGAAAAAAAATGCTCTAAATCACTATTAATTAGAGAAATACAAATTATAACAATTCTGAGGTACCACCTCACACATCAGATTGGCTACCATGATGGAAAAGGAAAATGACAAATGTTGAAGGGTATTTGGGAAAATTGGGACCCCAAAGCACTGCTGGTGAACTTATGAACTGATTTAACTGACCTAACCATTCTATGCCCAAAGGGCTATAAAACTGTACATACCCTTTCATCCAGCAATACCACTACTTGGTCTATATTCCAAAGAGATTTTTTTTAAAAAGGGAAAAGAACCTATTTGTATAAAAATATTTATACCAGCTCTTTTCGTGGTGGGTAAGAATTAGAAATTGAGGGGATGCCCATCAACTGAAGAACAAGTTGTTCTAACAAGTTGTGGTAGATGATTGTAATGGGATATTACTGTGCTATAAGAAATGATGAGCAGGATGATTTCAGAAAATCTTGAAAAGACATGAACTGATACAGAATGCAGTAAGCAGAACTGAGAGAACATTGTATATAGTAACAGCAATATTGTATGATGAATAACTATGAATGACTTCGCTATTCTCAGCAATACAATGATCCACAGCAATCACAAAGGATTCATAATGAAAAATGCTATTCACCTCCAGAGAAAGAATTCATGGCATCTGAATACAGACTCAAGGATATTATTTTCCACTTTCTCTCTTTTTATTTTTTTATTTCATGTTTTCTTCAATGAAATAACTAATATGGAAATGTTTTACATGATCGCACATGTATAACCTACATCAGATTGCTTACCATCTCAGGGAGTGGGGAGGAAAAGGAGGAAAGGATAGAATTTAGTACTGAAATTTTTTTTAAAAGGATGTTAAAAATTGTTTTTGCATGCAATAGGGAAAAAATAAAATTTTATTTAAAAAATAAATGATTAAAAAATCAACAGGAGAGTAGAGTCAAAGAATAAAACAGAAACAGTAGATGTCTAATTCTCATCATTATCTATTGTTTTTGTGCTTTATTCTCTGACCTACCTATTTTTCTGGCCAGATTTGCTTCCTTGTGTTTTCTCTTGTTCTCTGTTGTGCACTTTTAAACTTTGTTCTTTTTTCCCCCTTTCCCCACTACTCCAGAGGGCTACAATATAACTTAGATATTTCTTGATATATACATACAAATACAGATATATACATACACTTATACATATATACATGTGTATATAGACATATACTTTCCCAAACATAATCTACTCCTGATCTTTGTTTTTACATATCTTTTGTTTCCTATCCTTCCTGCCTCCTCTACTTTACTTCTACCTTCCTATTACTTGCCTACCCCCCTCCTCCACCCTGCCCTCCTATTACTTGCTTTCCCCCCTCTAAGGATCCCTCCCCTATCCTCCTATTCCCATTAATCTAAACTCTCTTTACCTATTCCCTCATTCTCCCCTCTAAAAATCCCTCCCTCGTCCTATCCCCCCTCACTAAACTCCTGCCATTTTATTTCTTCTAAATTTAGAAGACTTTTGTATTCTTCTAAATATATATGTATTGTTCCCTCTTAAACCCATGCCCAACGAAAGTAGGTTACCAGAACTACCAACCCTCCTTCCCCGTCTAAATCCTCTGTATCCTTTCTTCTTCTTGCACCTGTCTTGTATAAAAGTTACTCTTTTTAGCTATTTCTAAATGGCTTTACTTTTTAAATTTGTATCATAGTCAAGTTTATCCCCCTCTTTCTTATAAGTACAACAATTATTAATAATGTTATAATACATTTTACATTTTATGTTATATAAAGGGTAAGCAGTCTGTTCTTGTAAATCCCTTATAGTCAGTCTTCGTTATGTATCTTATGTGTCTCTTAGTTCTTGTATGTCGAATCTTCTATTAAGTCAAGGATTTTTTTTTAACAAAGTCTTGAAAGTCTGGGGGTTTGTCAGATGTCCATTTTTTTTTCATCCAAGGTAATACTGAAATTTAAATGTTATAACATTTTCAGCTGGAGCCCCAAGTCTTTTACTCTTCAATATATTGTGTTCCAAGACCTGCAGTCCTTTAATGTTTCTGCTGCTAGGTCTTGTGTAATTCTAATCGTGGCACCATCATATTTAAATTCTTTTTAATCTTGATGCTTATAACATTTTATCCTTGATCTGGGGATTTTGAATTTCACTATGATATTCCTATGAGTTTTTTTCATAGGATCTCTTTTAAGTGGTGTTCAATGGATTTTTTCTATTTCTACTTCCTTGCCTTGTTTTAATGCTTCAGGACAATTTTCTTTAATTATTTCTTGTATTATTGTATCAAGATTCTTTTTTTGATCATAACTTTCAGTTATTCCGATTATTTTTATATTTTCTTTTCTTGATCTATTCTCCAAATCTGTTTTTCTTATAAGATGTTTCACTTTCTCTTCTATTTTTTCATTATTCATGTTTTGTTTAATTATTTCTTGATCTCTTACAATTTCACTGGCTTCCCTTTGCCCAATTCTAATTTTCAAGGTGTCATTTTCCTCCTTGAGATTCTGGATCTCCTTTTCTAATTGGCTGACTTTCCTTTCATAACCTTCTTCTTTTTCTTGGATTATTTTTATTTCAGTTTTTTTTTTTTAGTTTTTCCTCCATCTTTATCATTTGATTTTTAAAGTCTTTTTTAAGATCTTTTATAAATTCTTTTTGGGCAAGTGGCCATTCAGCATTGCCCTTTGGGTATTTCTTTACTTCAATATCCTCCTCTGAAGATGAACCCTGGTCATCTCTATTCCCATAATAGGTTTCTATGGTTGGATTCTTTCTCCTTTGCCTGTCTGTTTTTTTTTTTTTGGTGGTAATAACTAGATTTTTATAATCACCTCTAGCCCTGGGGTATGGGAAATGGTGCCTCTTGCCCCAGATCTTCAATTCCCTCTAGCCTGGAACCAAAGCCAAACCTCCAACCTCCTGTAAGTGCCCACAGCCAGCGGCTTTCTACCCCACTGCTTCTGCACTCACCGGGCATGTGTTGGTTCCTTCTCACCCCCACTGCTCTTCACAGCACAGCTGGGTCTGGCGTTCCTCATCAGGAGAGGTTCCCGCAATCTTCCTGGGCTCAAACGCATGACTCCCCTCACTAAGCTGGGGTAAAAAGTTCCAGTTGCTGGGGCTGAGGCAACCTCTCAATCCAACTAACCCCAGGGCTTGCCCCTTGTTTAAAGGGAACCTAGCCTGGAGGTCTTTAGTCCTTGCTGGGACCAAACACAGTCCTGGGGTTCTTCTTCAGATCTTCTCAGACTGTCCCTGGAAGATCCTGGTTGTGCCCCTATTCTTCTTTGTCTCCACCCCACTTTGCCCCAAGGTGCTATTTTAACTCTTTCATGGGGGAAAATCTTGAGCTTGGAATTTTCTGACCTGTTCCACTATCTTCCCAGAATCCTCTCCTTTTCTGGCCAGATTTGAATGCAGAAAGATGAGTCTTCCTGACTCCAGGCCTGAAGTTCTATCCACTTCACCACCCTGCTGCCCTTTATGAGGTTAAGCCAATAAAAATGGCAACACCACTTAGTTATTCACTGCCATACCAATAAAATATGATTTTATGCAGCTAGAAAAAGTACTAAGAAAATTAACCTGGAGTTGTTTCCATGAGTGATTTTTTTTACTGTTTATTGAATAATATGTTATTCAGATCTATTGTTTCTGATTATCTCTTGCTAGTGTGTTTTATTGATTTACCTCTTTATTGTCTAACCAATACCAGAGGGTTTCAATAACTGCTGCTTATCCTAAGTACATCTGAAGGTCTAGAAGTCTGATTTCTCCTTCATCTTTACTTCTTTTAATCATTTACCATGATAGTCTAGATATCTTATTTTTCCAAATGAATTTTATATTTATTGGATTTTATAAAGTATTTTGATAATTTGTTCATGTCATTAAAACAGTAAATTATCATTGGTAGTACTGCCATTTTTATTATATTGGCATAGTCGAACCATAAGCACTTAATATTCCTTCATCTATTCAAGTTTGTCTTTATTTCTTTAAGGAACACTTTGTAAATGAATCTGCACAGGTATCTTGTGTACTTTGGTAGATTGCTCCAGATATTTTATGCATTTTTGCAGTTATTTGGAATGGGATTTTCCTATTATTGCGTCTTAGATTTTGTTACCATAATATAAAAATGCTGATTTTGGGAGATTTAGTAGCCTTCAACTTTGCTGAATCTATTGTCTCAATTGGTATCTTTGCTGATTCTCTAAGATTTTGTGAGTAAACCATTATATCATCAGCAAATATAGATAGTGATGTGGATGCAAACAGTGCCCTAAGGGCTAAGTTGCCTTTTCCCTGGTTTATCCTGTAATTTGGAGACCCCTTAAAGTCTCTTGATACAAAGGTGCCCTAAGGGATGAGTTTCTCTCTCCCTCCCACTCTAAACTCTCCTCCCCTTATCTTGAAATACCACCAAATTTCCCGTTACACTGGGCCATGGAATTCTCTCTCTCCCCCATCCGGGGTCACAAAATTTCTGGTCTCCCTTGTGTCATTGGTTGTCCTCTACATGTGTCCTTATCTTGAAAACCCTAGAATCATCCTGCAGGCTGTATAGCTTTTTGTCTATATGAGTCTGGTTCCTTCCCTACATCAGGGCCTTTGTTTAGCTCCTTGCTAAATCTCAGGCCCACTGCTTTTGCATCAATAAAGCTCCCAATGGCTACAGAGAAGGTCTAAGTGAATTCTTTCACATTTGATGAACCAGCTCTCCCAACTCTGACCTCATCAGATAGTTTTTTCTTTACCTATACTTAAGCTTTTAGGTTCTCATTTTATTGTTATTCCTAGCATTTTCAGAACTCTATAAAATAATCATGGAGAGAGTGGGCATTCTTGCTTTACTGTTGTATGTATTGGGAAAACTTCTAATATATCTCCATTGTATATGATGATTACTTTTGGGTTTTTTTTTTTTTTTTGGACATACCCTTAATGACCTTAGAAAAGATCCCCCTCTGTTTATACTTTGTAGGGTTTTTAGCACAAATAAATATACTTTACCAAAGGCTTTTTTTTGCATCTATTGAGGTAATCAAATGACCTTGGATGTTTTTGTTTTCGTATGATTAGATTATTCATTTTCCTAATATGGAACCATCTTGCATCCCTGCAGGATATAAATCCAACTTTGTAACAAATAATTTATTGGATCAATCACTGTAGTTTTGACAAGATTTTATTTAAAAAAATTCCAAGTGACATCCATTAATGATATTGGTCTATAGCTCTCTAGTGTTTTATCGTTCCTTGTTTTTGGTATTAGGGCTGTATTGGTCTAATAAATGGAATCTGGAAGGGTATTTTCTCAATTTGAGATAATTTGTGTAGTATTGGTACAAATTATTTTAAAACTTTGATATAATTATCTTGTGAATCCATGCTGTGTGTTTCTTGTTTGTACATAATTATTTGCATGTTATCTCATTAAACTATGAGATCCTTGAGTATAGGCATTATGTTTTCCCTTTCTTTGTACCCTATGTACTTAGTATAATGCCTAACACATTGAAGGTGTTTAATAAATGCTTGCTTACTTGACAATTTGATCTGTGTGAGTAGGGAAGTGAGGGCCCATGAAGTTTGCATAGATAGAAATATAACGTGATAGATGACCAGAAGTGAAAATGCCCCAGTCCTCTCTAGGACAAGGGCAACAGGTAAGCTGGAATTTTCCTAAGAACATTGTGAGATAAGAATATATGCAATGGGATGGAGAGACATGCCTATATGCTGTGCTGCTGTCAGTGAGATTCAGTCTTGCTAATTTTGAGTGATTGATGGCTGATATTGGATCCAGAGTCCGTGCAGGCAACTAGCAGCTGACTTTTGGACTGAAATCGTTGGGCTTTCATGGAATGCTGTTGTAGGTGCTGTCATGCAGGTTTGACTAGAAACTCAAGTAGCTATCTTATTATCAAAGACTTCAATTGTAGATGTGGTCCACATCCCTCTAGAGTCCCAAGATTGGCAGCTATTGTGGCCTATCAACAGTGCTTCTGTTTTCTGCCTATCATCTGCTGCCTAAAGATGTAGCCATTACTAATTTATGTTTTAAAAAGTGTAGTTAGGCTGAAACATACAGAGATCATTCATTCCTGCTAGTGACTAAGTATCAGCACATCCCTTATATAAAAGAATATGTTATACTGATTATTCATCCTTATCTTTTTTTCCTTCTTAAATTCTGCCCCTGCTCACTCTGCTGGCGTTTCTGTCTCTTTTCCATTTACATTACAGTAGATACTATACATAGTTTTCTAGTACACATATAACTTTTGCATTGGTTCATGTAAGTTTTTGTATGCTTCTGTTATTTCATCATATTTGTAACTTTTTGTGGTATACTAACATTCCATTTCATTTATATACCACATGTTCTAATTTTTCAATTAATAATTTTTTTTATTAATCTGGCCCTTTTCTCCACTATCCTATGAACAATAGAAAAACCCTGAAATAAAAAAAAAATACACCTACACAGTCTAGCAAAACAAATTCCCACATAATCCAAGTCTAAAAAAGTGAATTAGTGTATCTTTCTGTATTTTAAAGACGTTTCTTTGGAAGGAGGTGAATGACAGGTTTTGCTGATTTTGTTTTACACTCCTGGTTTATCATTGTGTTGATCAGAGTGCTAAAGTCTTTCAAAATTATTTTTCTCTATAATGTTATTAATGTATGAATTTTTCTCCTAGTTCTACTCACCTTGTTCTGCCTCAATTCAGAGTTCCTCACAGTTTTCTCTGAAAATGTCTTTTATCATTTTGTCTGGTACAATATCCCATTTCATCCCTATTCCATAATTTGTTTAGCTATTCCCCAACTGATGAGCACGACCTCAATTTTTGTCCACCATGAAAAGAACTGCTATAAATATTTCTGTATGTATAAGTTTTTTTGATTTCTTTAGGGTATAGGCCTAGTAGTGAAATAGCTGGGTCAAAGGGTTTGCACAGCTTAGTATCTTTTAGAGGATAATTCCAATTTGTTTCCAAGAATGGCTGAACCAATCCACAGCACCACCACAAGCTACCAATAGGGTACCTGTTTTCCCATGCCCCTCCAATATTTGTCATTTTCCTCATGTCATCTTTGCCAATCTGATGGGTATGAGGTGGAACCTCAAAGCTGCTTTAATTAGCATTTCCTTAATTATTATTTAGAGCATTTTTTTCATATGGTTGTTGATAGCTTGGACTATTTTCCTTTGAAAACTACCTGTTCACATACTTTGACCATTTGCCTACTGTGAAATAGCTCCTAGTCTTACAAATTTGAATCAGAGAAACTTGTTTCAAAGATTTTTCTGCCAGTTACTTGTTTCTCTACTCATTACTACATGAAATTAGGTTTGTGTAATACTTTTTTAATTTTATAGAATTAACTACTTAATTTTGTTCTATTACTTAGCCATAAACTCTTCCCTCATCCATAAATCTAAAAGGTAGTGTCTAATTTGTTCTTCTATTTTGTTTATGATGCGGACTTATATAGATAGATCACATATTCACTTGGAACTTCTCTTGGTTTATTTCATGATGTTGGCCTACATATAATTTCTGCCAGATTACTGTCTTTCCAGCAAGTTTTGTCAGTTGAGTAAAATATTAAAGTCCTTCCTCTTGTAACTGGGGTCTCTGTGTTTGTCAAAACACTATGTTTTCTGTATGTTGCATGCCTAATGTATTCCACTGAAAGACCTTTTATTTTTTAAACTAGCACCAAATCATTTTAATGATTACTACTTTGTAGTACAGTTTGAGATCTAGTCCTGATAGACTATACCACCACCCACTTTCTTCTTACTTTTTTCATTAATTACACTTAGGATTTTGTTCCTTCTTGAACCTTTCGTTCCTTCATATATATTTTTTCTAATTCTATAAAATATTACTTTGGTAGTTGGTTAGTGCAACATTGAATAATTTAATTTAGGTACATCATAAGCTGTATTACATTGGATTGATCTATCCATGAACAATGAATATTTATTCAATTTTTAGGTCTGTATTTCTGTGAAGAGTGTTTTTTAGTTGGATTCATTTAATTTATGAGTTAATCTTGGTAGATATACTTACACAGCTTATACATTCTGCAGTTATTTTGAATAGAATTCCTCTTTATCTTCCTCTTGGGTTTTTTCTTTATGTATTATATAAGGACAGCTGATGATTGATATGTATTTATTTCCTTCAACTTTGCTTAAATTATTATGATTTTTAGTTGGCTGTCTAGAATCCCTAAGTCAGACCTGTACAACCTGGCAATAGGTAGAGGCCAAAAAATAGGCTAAACTTCTTTGGGCTCCAGATAGGTTAGACTAGAGACAGAATGAGGATGTTTGGTTGTAGTGGGTCATGTGAAAAACAGGACAGTGCACAGTGGCAACCCTACATTTTTTGCAGGCCACTCAAAATCCTTTGGAGGGCTTCAAGCAGCCCACAGGCCGTATATTGTGAAGGCTTGTCCTAAGTACACTATCATAGCATCTGTAAAAAGCAACACTTTTGTTTGCCCCTTTTCCATATTTATTCCCTTAACTTCTTTTTCTTGTCTTATTACTCATTACAATTTCTTATACCACATTAAGTAGTAGTGGTGATAATGGAATTTCTTGCTTTATCCCTGGTCTTTTTGGAAAGGCCTCTAAACATTTTTAAAAGTATTGCATATAATGTTTGCTCTTGGGTTTAAATATGTATTGTTTACCATATTAAGAAAGGTCTATTTTTATTGTTATTAGAATTTTAATGAAAGGCTTACAGAATTTGTTGATGTAATCATAGTTTTTATTTATATTATTAACATAATTTATTCTGTTAATGATCTTCCTTATGTTGAGTCAAACCTGAAATGTTATAAATCCAATCTTATCACAATGTATAATTTTTCTATTACATTTTTTGTTGTCTACTTGTTAATATATTACTTAAAGTTAAGGTGTCAGTATTCTTTAGGGATACTGGTCTGTAGTTCTTTCTGTTTTGTCTCTTAGTTTAGGGTATCAAGACAATAGTTCCACCACAGAAAGAGATGAAAAGGGTGCCTTCTTTACTTATTATTGAAAATGGTTTACGTAGTATTGGAATTGTTCTTTGAATATATGATAGAATTCCATTATAAATCCTCCTCATCCTAGAGTCTTTTTCTTTTGATAATTCACGTATGGTTTGTTCAATTTCTTTTTCTGATAATGAGTTAGTCTATTTCTTATTTTGTTAATCTGCTTATTTTATATTTTTATTACTATTCATCTATTCCAAGTTCATGCTTTTGTTTCTGAGAACTCCTTTAATTTCTTCAATTGTTGAGATTCTTCCTTTTTATTTTTTATATGAAGTTTGTTTTTCTCTCTCCATTTTAAAATCACACTAGCAATTTTTTTTACTGGTGCTTTTTTTAAAGCTCTGGTTTTATTTATCAATTCAATGGTCTGATTTCAATTTTATTAATCTCTTCTTTAATTTTTAGAATTTCTACTTTGTTTTTTTAACTGTATACTTTACTTTGTTTTAAACAATTATGAACTTAGCAGATGTAAAATGATTATATTCATAAGCACTGCTAAAGAGGAGGGGACTGTATATAAAAAAGTGAAATCTTTCTTCACCTTGAGTCCATCATCTTTTTGTTAGGAGGTGAGTAGTATAGTTTATTGTAGAGCCTCTGGAATCATGGCTGGTTTTGCATTGATCAGAGTTCTTAAATCCTTCACAGTTGTTTGTCTTTACAATGTTCTTGTTATTGTATAAATTATTCTCCTGGTTCTAATCACTTCACTTTACATCAGTTCACACAAATCTGCTAAGGTTTCTCTGAAACTATCCCTTTCACCATTCCTTATGATGCAATAGTATTCCATTACATTCGTACATCATAATTTTTTCATCTATTCCTCAATTGATGGACATGTCTTTAGTTTTCAGTTTTTTGCCATTATAAAGAGGCTTGATACTAACATTTTTGTAACACATATAGATCCATTTTCTCTTTCATTGTTTTGTTTAAGCTATATTCCTAGTAGTGTTATTGCTGGTTCAATGACATTTTGGGTATTGTTCCAGATTACTTTCCCAAAATGCTAAACCAAAGTTCCACTAATGGTGCACTAAAATGTTTGTTTTCCCACAGTCCCTCCAATAGTTGTCATGTTTGTCAATTTAATGAGGATCAAATAGAACTTCATATTTGCTTTAATTAGGATTTCTCTAATTATTAGAGATTCAGAGCATTTTTAAATATGGTTATTGATAGCTTGGATTTTTTTTTGAGATCTGCCTGTTCCATATCCTTTCACCATTTATCAATTAAGGAATGCCTCTTATTTTTGAAACTATAAATCACTTCATTATATAGCTTGGACCTAATAAGACCTTTA